>NC_061800.1:8513813-8707595 GCF_021462225.1 Girardinichthys multiradiatus
GATACTTTATTGATCCCCGAGGGGAAATTAGAATTCCAGTACAACCCATCCAAACAGACATCATGACACAAGACAAGGGGGGACGGGTCACCGAGGCTTTGCTGCCCACTCACAGGCGCTGCCCTTGTTAGATGAGAAAAGAGGCCACATTAGGAAAGTAGAGGAAAGAAAATCATATTTCACACTTTATCCTTAGCAGGATACAGTTTGAGATTGCAAAAAAAACCTCAGCACAAAGAAGCAACAAGTTGACAAAACAACATCATGCCGGAGAATGGTGAAGGTGGTGTGAGGGGGTGCATATGTTTATCTTGAGCATGTGTGTGTGTGTGTAAGTGAGTGTGTGCAAGTAAGTCCATGAAGCACTGTCACAGAGGCCATTGTCCTTGATGGTACGTTGGAATGTTCATCAACCGGCCACAAAGTTCTGAGCAGGTCCACAGATGTTCTCAGGGAAGGGAGGGAGCAGAGCGTCATGTTTACATAACTTCCAGGAGAAGTTAAAGATAACCAGCCATCAAGGCCGTGCAGGGGAGCCAGATTCAGAAAAACAATAATTATTTGGGTTAGACTGACTCTTTAATTTTCCGTCAGCCTTGAGAGTCTCGCTGGTGCTTCTCAAAGGTGAATCCAAATAGCCAAATTCCTGGTTTTCGCCAGATCCGAGTGAATAACTTTCTCCAAGATTTATCCCATTTCACCCCAGAGTCCAGGAACCGCAACTTGCCTGCGATCCTGTGTAAGGATCACATCCAGTCTGCGATTCAGCTCATGTAACATTTCAGTCTGAGTGCTGATCGCTCTGAAGATCCCATCACACATGCCAGGCAGCCTTACAATTGCCAGAACAGCTGCTGACATTCTCCGAATTTCTCGATATGCCAGGTAACCGCTGACTCCAAAAAGCAGAAATCCTGATATCAAACATCCAATTATATACATATCTTCCACATCCTCGACTGACATTATCAACAGACACACAATCCTCCACTTCTGCCAGGAGTCCATCGTGTATCCAGAGAAAAACGTCCAGTCCGGACAAGTTGGGCTCTCCTTCACCCTGTCTTCTCCTCGAGAAAATTTGATCAATTGCATTGAGAGACCAGCTGACCAAATCCATAACTAAGAATTTGGAAGATATGCAAAAAGAGGCTCCAAAGACAAGACACAGAGCTGAAGCAGGGCAGATATGGGAGGGGGTGGGAGACAGAGAAAAAGCGTCCTCCTCCACCGAGAGCAGAAAGAAAGGTGTGAAATCAAGAAAACTAAATATATCTAATGTTTCTAGTCCATAAATACACTACATTGCTAAAAGTATTGGGTCAAACCACCATATCAGTGAGTTCTGGTGTTCCAATTCCTCCCATGGCTGCAGGTGTATAAAGTTTGGTGTGGAGAAACCTGACTAGCCTGGACAGAGTCCTGACCTCAACCTTTTAGAACATCTTTGGGATGAATCAGAACAGAGGCTACAATTCTGGTTTTCTCATTTAACTATGAACACTCTCCTAAACCTTGAGGAAGATGTTTACAGAATAGTTAAAGTTGCTATTGCTGGCAACAGTGGATCCATCAATAAATTGGACTTTGTAGGTTAAGAATTGGATCTCATCAAAATTGATGTACATGTAAAAGTGGGCAAATACTTTTGGCAATATAGTGTATGTATAAACATCAATTCGTATGAGTTATACTACATTTTTACTTTGATTCAAACCATAGTTTTCACTTAGAACTTGGGAAAGGAGTCATTATCACTGATAAAGATAAGTTGCAGAGCTGAGAAATAAATGGTCTCCTAGTGAAATATATGAGACTGATTCACCTATTAGACTACAGGTGTGATTTTCACAACATACCATATGGATTATAACATTGCCTAGCAATTGTTTTATTCTATCATCTTTGTTTACATTAAGTCTATTTTATATTGGCTGAATTCCCAAAGAAGCTGTTTTCATTCACATATTTCAAGGCTTTCATTATCATAGGGACAGACATCGCAAATTAGACTATTAATGTTAGTGTATGGTATTTGTTCATAATTAACACATGTTCTTATACAGATAGATACATTCAACTAAATTCAGATCAGAAAACAGTACAAGTCTGAAATTTTGACTGAAAAATTGTCAATTTAGGTGACATTTCAAATCGTGGTTACTTCTGTCTTATTACCATCCTGTCAGCAAACAGGTAATGTGTGATTTTTTTGTTTTATTTTGTTTCATTTTGATTTCCCCTTTAAACTGTTACTACACAGTCAAAAACATGCAGTAATGAATGAATGCCAGATAATAAAAGCTGAAGTTGGGAAAAGTAGCATAAGCAATCATTTGTTGCACATTTTTAAATCACTCTAGAGCTACAAATTAAAATAAATATACATGGTCCTTGTTAATCAAATACTAACTCTGTTAGCTGACCAAATTTTCAGTAATGTAATTAAAGACAACATGCTGTTATTTGTGCTATACTTGCCTATATGATAGCCTGTCAGTATATCAGAATGCAGCTGCAGTTTCCTCAGCTCATCTTTTCTGTGTCTCCCAGATGCAAAAAACTGTTTCATTGATTAGTTTTGATGATGAGGCAATGAGCCTTTTGTTAATATTCTCCAGTATAAAGTAGAAATGAGTTGGTGTCAAGGTCATATTTAAAGTGGGGGGAAACAAAAACATTCTCATCATTAGGTTCTCTCAAAGACTGCAACAACATCCCCCCTGTGCACAACAGCTGAACTGCATCTGTACGGCCAGACACCCAGCAGTCAGCCACCTCGCCTTAAGGGGAAATGCTGTTGCTAGTTCCTGGATGAAGTTTGCCCCTAAAGAAATCGCTCTACATCTTTCATTAATCGCTGAATAGAATGCCTTTAAATTATGTCATGAGCTGCTCACTTCAGGCTTGTTATGCAAAAACAAGCGTTGTTCAGGTCAGTGTTCAAAGAAAGTGTGAAAAACAATGTGAGTTATATAGGCTATGTAATATAATATATGGTATAGTACTGTAGCTATTGTGTCTTGTATTTTAAACAAATACATAAGAAATGTAGTATGAATAGTATTTACATATATTATGATGTATCTTGCCTTACAATATTGAATAGTATCAAGGACTTCAGAGCGCTTTACACTACAATCAGTCATCCACCCATTCACACACTGACAGTAGTGAGCTACATTGTTGCCACAGCTGTCCTGGGGCACACAGAAGTAAGGCTGCCATAACATTGGTGGGTGAAGTGTCTTACCCAAGGACACATTGACTGAGACGGAGGGAGCAGGGGTTCGAACTGGCAACCCACTGGTTACAGGACGAACCCCCACCACCTAAGCCACTGTCGCCCCAATACGATATGTATTACACCGTGATGTATTGTATTGAACAATATGTTAAAGTACTGTTTTGTTGTATGTCACTCTGAAGATGATTACTTCATCCTCAGCAAGCAAGACAACATTGGAAGTAACTGTAGAACCTGATCTGTGTTTAGACTGTTTTGATCCCGTGGAGCTTCCTGAGTTATCAGAAATATTAGCTTCATCTAAACCTTCAACTTGTATGTTAAACCCAATCCCAACCAAATGATTTAAGGAATTGTTCCCTCTGATTACCAGCCCCATTTTAGATATGATTAATCAATCCTTAGTAAATGGATATGTACCACAAGCTTTTAAGGTAGCTGTAATTAAACCTTTACTTAAGAAACCTTCGCTTGATCGAGATGACTTGAAAAATTACAGACCTATATCCAATCGTCCATTTTTATCTAAAATTCTTGAGAAAATAGTTGCTAATCAATGTGTGAGCATTTACACAGCAATGACCTGTTTGAAGAGTTTCAGTCAGGTTTCAGAGCTCATCATAGCACTGAAACAGCTCTGCTGAAAGTCACTAATGATATTCTTATGGCCTCAGATAATGGACTTGTGTCTGTACTGGTTCTGTTAGATCTCAGTGCTGCATTTGATACAGTCAATCACAATATTCTCTTAGAAAGGCTGGAATATTCTGTAGGGATCAGGGGAACAGCGCTAGGCTGGTTTAAATCTTATTTGTCTGACAGATTCCAGTTTGTTCATGTAAATGATAAATCATCTTCAAACTCCAGGGTTAGTTGTGGAGTACCACAGGGTTCAGTACTTGGGCCAATCCTCTTTACTATATATATATGCTTCCAATAGGTAAAATTATCAGGCAGCAAATAATACATTTTCACAGCTACGCTGATGATACTCAGCTTTACTTATCTATAAATCCTGATTAGCCCAACCAGTTAGATAGACTACAAGCATGTCTTGAAGACATAAAAACTTGGATGACTTTTCATGTTCTGCTTCTAAATTCAGACAAGACAGAAGTGGTCGTCTTTGGACCGGAGTCTTTAAAAAAGAAACTGCTTAGTCAATCTCTTAACCTAGATGGCATTAAATTGACCTCCGGTAATAAAGTGAAAAACCTCGGTCTTCTACCTATGACACACTTGGCCCTGTCTTTCAGTGTTTAACCCTATTTTTCTCCTAGACATAGCTGACTGAGCTTTTACTGTGACTAACTCTATGTGCTCTCTCTCATACTCTAAACTTGAAAACTGGCTCAGAGTTTATCTGTTCTTTCTTTCTAGATGAAACGACTAAAGGAGCTACATCCACTAACATTTACTTTTCCTTCCCATATAAAGTACTCCCGGATCAGTGCTTCTTTGTTCTCTTTGTGTCTCTCCTCTGTTCTCTCAAACCCCCAGTTGGTCGTGGTAGATGGCCGCCCACACTGAGGCTGGTTCTGCTGGAGGTTTCTTCCTGTTAAAAGGGAGTTTTTCTTCTCCACTGTCGCTACATGCATGCTCAGTATGAGGGATTGCTGCAAAGTCAACGCCAGTGACTGTCCACTGTTTCTACATGCTTATCCAGGTGACTGCTACAAGTCACTGACTCGATGCAATCTGCTGGGTTTCCTAAATAGAAAAACTTTGTAACCAATTTGACTAAATAACTGAATCTGACTGCAGTGTTTCATGATTAGGATTAATTGGAATGTATGTACCTGACAGTGCTGCCTGATCTTGCGAGAAAAACAAGCAACTAGCTCTATGAAAACAAGTCCAAAACAAGCCCAACGGGCAACCACAACACTATGTAAAACAAATGGCAATTATAAACATTATTAATGTATACAATTATTATGGCATTATACATAAGCAACAGCAAAATTATGCCAAACACTTTAACCATGACAATTTTGAATAACTTATATTCTTTGAATAACTTGTACTTTTAAACTCTAATATGAAGAGAAGTGCATTTTGCATACATAATGGCAAAATGACAGTAAGTACAGTCAATAAAAAACTTTATTTAAACTGTTTAAAAGAAAAGACACACATGAGCCAGTTCAAACAGGCTCAGTGTAGAACCATTTTCGTTCATGGTCAAAAATCACATATGTAAAAAATAAAAAAAAAGATGTAAAATGGCCTTTACCTGGAATACAATAGGCCTACATCATTGCTATTTTTCTCATTTACTGCAGCTCATTCTCCCGCTGTTGCTCTGAGCGCCGGCGTGTGTGTGTTTGGGGTCTGTGGTCAACTCGGGCAGGCGGCGTGATAACCAGGAAACAGGGCCGTGGAAAGGACAAACTACCTTCCACATGTGTTTTTTTTTATTGTGGGGAGCTGGGAGATAATCAGGGGGTTTCACTTGAAAAGAAAGTCAAGCCCAAATAAGCAACTTCAAAGTGAAAAACAAGCCCGAAAAACTGCAACCCGCGACTCACGAATTTTGCAAGCAACCCCAAAGTCACTTATAATAAGCGGACTTGGCAGCACTGGTACCTGACTTGAAATCTGAACGATTAGATTTAATTAACTCTGTAAAGTGCCTTGACGCATGTGTTGTGAATTGGCACCATGTAAATAAAAATGAATTGAATCGAATTGAATTGTATCTTGTCTTATTATATGTATGTATGTATTATATGTATTACATTGCCCTTGTAGGGCATCTTGTCAAACTGTATAATATACTGTATTATGCTATTATATAATAATAATACATGGAATGTATTATATTGACTGCAGTAAACTGTATTGTATTTTGTCATGATGCATACACGATGTATCAGAAATAAAATGCTTCTTGTTGTATTGGATCATATTGTATTGTGTTGTATTTTGTGATATTGCACCATATAGTATCACATTTTATCTTGTCATATTGTACCATATCATTTCCATTCATGTTTTACCACATTATTACAAACTATGTCACATCAGTTAAATAATGCAACTTCTTCTGATGAATTTATGCCTTTGGAGAAAATACAGTTTTAAAATTACTCATGAGAGTCAGCAGGTTTCTGTTTCAACAGGTGACATAAAAAATAATAAATAACTCCTCTATTATGAAAAGTTCTTGAGATGAGATATATACGAAGCCAAATTTTGCCCCTCTCTCTGTGGCTCTTTGAAAGCCACCAATGTGGAGTTTTTCAGATAAAGAGGCAGAGTCCAAATGCTCTATCTTGTCAAATTTCATTACACGTCAGCGCAGACTGCCCGAGGCCCTCGTCATATTAAGAGCAATGTTGTTATCTCCACAGAACAGGCTGAAGACGCTTTTACTCTACAGCTCTCTGGCCTATCAGCATGAAGAAGAGGAGACCTGCTGTTCCCTTTCACCAGCATCAGTCATTGTACTTCATCAGCAGAGTCCTTGGGGCTGGATGATGTTTGCAGTCATGTAAACGATGGATCACAATGTGACCACTTCATAATTTGGCTTTTAAGCAAGAATTTTTCCAACATAGAATGGAAGCGTTTTAACTGTAAATATAGATTTACTCACAACAATTATACCCAGAACATTTTGGGAGAATTTTCTGATGCCATTCAATGCCATAGCAATGAAATTTCAGTGACCTGGAGTCATTTTGTAAAATTTTCACCAGAGATCTCAATTGCATCAGTCTTCTTTTATGACTGCTGTAGTCTAATTTTCTTGAGCTGTTCCGTCAAACGGAGAAGAAAAACACTTTAACTTCAGGATCATATAGAATCTCTCGATGGGATATTCGTCACAACAGACAGTCGTTTGAAGGAGCCTAATGGGCTCAATTCATCTTTGTCCTCAAAGCGACGACCAACATTACTTTCTACTGGCAGCATTTTATTTCTAAAACACATTTCACGGTGACTCAAGGCAGCCGTGCATCATCAATTCAGAAAACCCTTCATCCTCTGTGATTGACGTCTACCACTGGGAGTCCCATATGCAAATTTCCTGTGTCTAAGCTGACTTATTACTAGTAGAAACAGCCATGTCAAATTTACATAGCTCTTTCCAGAACTACTGGTTTGGAGCTGTGTGGGGGAGGTGGAAGTCAGCCAGGGAATACCAGATAGAAGCAAACTAACTCATCAACAGGTTGGAAACACTGAGAACACAAAGAAGTTTCCAGAAAAAAAGCCTGATAATCTGAATCCATTTTAAATATGTGGTTAATAAACATGTAAACCATGTTGTTGGAAGTAACTATAGTCAACTGAACAGTTTTTTTAGTGAGATTTTTTTAAGAAGATATTTAATATATAGATAATATGTTCATGTTGTGGCCTACGCAATCAACGTGAAGACTGCTGACTTGAGAGTTGTCCAACAGACGGTTAGTGATATCGTCCACAGGGAAGGTATGGTAAAGAAACTGGCTGTTCCTAGAGTGCTGTGTCCAAGCAAATTAATGGAAGGTTGAGTTGAAGGAAAAAATGTGGTATACAATGCTGCACAAGCAGCAGGCAAGTTGTATTCAGAACCTTGACTACAACACATTCCTTGTGTCAAGACATTCCTGAACCAGACACAACATCAGAAGTGTCTACCTGGACAGTCCAAAAGAACTGGACTGTTGCTCAATGGTCCAAAGTTCTCTTTTCAAATGAAAGCAAAGTTTGCATTTCATTTGGAAATCAATGTTCCAGAATCTGGAGAAAGAGTGGAGAGGCCAAGATTCCTTGTTGCTTGAAGTCCAGCCTTAAAAACCATGGTACCACTGTGGTTGACTAGTCGGCAAACTGGCCTAATCTAAACCTGATTAAAGAATCCATTGCCTGTTGTCAAGTTGTCAATCAGAGATGAATGGACATCAAAGCCAACGATGCAAATGGCTGGAAGGCTGCTATTAAAGCAAGCTGGGCTTCCATCAGCAGAACAGCCGAATATACTTATACATATATATATATATATATATATATATATATGAATGAATGAAATATTCTCATTTAATACTTTGCTCTGTACAAAGTTGAATCACACAAGAATCATCAATAGAAATCAAATTTTTTAACTAATGGAGGCCTGGATTTGGAGTCACACACAAAATTAAAGTGAAAAACACACTACAGGCTGATCCAACTTTGATGTAATGTCCTTAAAACAAGTCAAAATGAGGCTCAGTATTGTGTGTGACCTCCATGTGTCTGTATGACCTCCCTACAACGCCTGGGCATGCTCCTGATGAGATGGCGGATGGTCTCCTGAGGGATCTCCTCCCAGACCTGGACTAAAGCATCTGCCAAGTCCTGGACAGTCTGTGGTGCAACGTGACGTTGGTGGATGGAGCGAGACATGATGTCCCAGATGTGCTCAATCGGATTCAGGTCTGGGGAACGGGCGGGCCAGTCCATAGCTTCAATGTCTTCATCTTGCAGGAACTGCTGACACACTCCAGCCACATGAGGTCTAGCATTGTCCTGCATTAGGAGGAACCCAGGGCCAACCGCACCAGCATATGGTCTCACAAGGGGTCTAAGGATATCATCTCAGGCTACCTCTGGCGAACACATGAAGGGCCATGCAGCCCTCCAAAGAAATGCCACCCCACACCATTACTGACCCACTGCCAAACTGGTCATGCTGAAGGATGTTGCAGGCAGCAGATAGCTCTCCATGGTGTCTCCAGACTCTGTCACGTCTGTCACATGTGCTCAGTGTGGACCTGCTTTCATCTGTGAAGATCACAGGGCACCAGTGGCAAATTTGCCAATCCTGGTGTTCTCTGGCAAATGCCAAGCGTCCTGCAGGGTGTTGGGCTGTGAGCACAACCCCCATTTGTGGACGTCGGGCCTTCATACCATCCTCATGGAGTCGGTTTCTAACCGTTTGTGCAAACACATGCACATTTGTGGCCTGCAGGAGGTCATCTTGCAGGGCTCTGGCAGTGCTCCTCCTGTTCCTCCTTGCACAAAGGTGGAGGTAGCGGTCCTGCTGCTGGGTTGTTGCCCTCCTACGACCTCCTCCACGTCTCCTGGTGTACTGGCCTGTCTCCTGATAGCACCTCCAGGCTCTGGACACTACGCTGACAGACACAGCAAACCTTCTTGCCACAGCTCGCATTGATCCTGGATGAGCTGCACTACCTGAGCCACTTGTTGTGGGTTGTAGAGTCCGTCTCATGCTACCACGAGTGTGAAAGCACCACCAACATTCAAAAGTGACCAAAACATCAGCCAGAAAGCATAGGTACTCAGAAGTGGTCTGTGATCCCCACCTGCAGAACCACTCCTTTATTGAGTGTGTCTTGCTAATCACACAAGATTTCCCCCTGTTGTCTATTCTATTTGGACAACAGGATGTGATATTGACAGTAGGAGCCGTAGGAGAAGAAGGATCAGGGTGGTCAGGTGTTTCGCATGTTGTCATCAGCTGGAGGACTATAAGAGGGTGGCGAGCCAGTACTTCGATGCCTGAGTGTTTTGCCTCTTCGTGGTATTTCTACCTGGCCAATTTCATAGTTTAAGCATCTAGAGAAATTTGCTTCTTTGAGAAAGTCTGGTATCTTGACTAATAGTCTGTTTTGTCTCAGGTTACCCAAGTCTCGCTCCAAATTAAGAGACCTCTCAGGAGACCCGTCTAACAGGGCGTGGACTCTGGATGTCTTGTTTCCCCACTGGCTGCCGGATCGGACGATTCCTCACAGCTTCAGGTGAACCCTGTCCACCCTCCTCCGTTCCTCCCAAGTCTGCCCCAGCTCCGGCGGCTCAGCGTAGCCCGCTGCCTCCTCCAGGATCACAATCTCTCTCCCTGGTGGACCTACCCCAACCTGACCGTAAGCTTCCTTGCAGAGTAGAGTTTAATGGTTTCAGTTGTGGTGTCTTACCTGCGTCCGTTTCCTTGCAGCCGCTCAGCAGATTCTGTTTACAGTACCTGGTCCTGAAATTAAAGCTCCTGAAACGCTTCTCTGTTTCTCGTGTTTCTCTGCATGCGGGTCAAGTCGGCCATCTTATATATATATATATATATGTGTGTGTGTGTGTGTACAGGGCTAGTCACTTATGAAAATCCAAACAGTTCCGCCTTACGTGAATGGCATGTTCACTCAACTTTCCAATTCTGAAGGGTGGAAGAGAAATGCACTTCTGTGACACATTGTGTTGTTACCTCAGGAAAATGGGAAGTCAGGGATTTTTGGATATTTTCCTTGAAACCATGATCTACTTTAAAAAGTTTTAAAAGTACTTCATTAGAACTGTTACAGGAGCAAATATGTATGTCACCTATGATTCTATAATTTTTATTTAAAGTTTTAACTGAGGTTATACTTGTGCAATATAGGATGCATTTATTATGAAGCATTTTGCACATCTTGCCATTGGTGTTAATTTATTATGTGGACGGTACTGTTTGTAAAATACCAGACAAATAATTGATACACCTTTAAAAATTCTTAAGAAAATAAAAGTTTTGAAAAAATCTAAAATATTTAACACATTATTATTTTAAAAAATATTTTAAAGAAATAAAAATAAGTTATGTTTTTAGAGAACTGCAGCTTCTAGTGCTCATCACATGGAATGATGATGTGTTAATAGCCTCTCTGTGTTCTCTGGAGGACAACATTATCCAGCAGGAGATGATGGATCCTGGATGCCATTTGTGTTTCTGAGAGGAGGGTGAACGGAGTTTATTTACCTCCAGCGTTCTCCGGGTAATGGCATTCCTGGAAATGAATCAGGCTTCAGGGACCAAACGCAGTCAGCAGAGGGCCCTTGCACAACCACAAAACAAGAGGGTATGTGTGTAAAGAAGCAGGAGACTTATGAGTGTGAGGTGTCCTTCTGCAGTAGATAATAGAGAGCAGGAGGTGGATGGTGTTGTGCAACTGAAGGTATCCTCTCTGGAATAATAATGAAAGAGAATGTATGTAGATATACTATGGCTGTTGGTACAGGTAGACACCATTTCCTGGAGCTCTGTGTGTGTGTATTGGGGGCTCTCAGATTTCAGACGTCGCATTCACCTTGATTTCATCCCCGCATCTTCATCCTAACACTCAGCTGTTGGACTCCCTATGGTTTCTGCTGACACTGACTCCTGGCCTTCAAGGCAACACTCTTTCTGTTTGTCATCATTTAAGCTTTCATAGGTTTCTTTGCTGTAATGTCACATTGTTTTTTAATAGAAAAGTAGCCCATGTTTCTGTGTTTACTGTCAAGGCTTAAATACAAAGATAATGGACTCAAATATTAGTAAACACTTTTTAATGAAGTAATAAATGTAACAGCTGAAGATGAAAAAATCAGTATAAAAGATCCTGTTAGACGTCACCATCTAGTGGATAGATGGAGTACAGCATACCAGAGGACCGGTTGAGTTTTTAAAATGTACAAAATCGACATTAAACAATAAGTTTCTTATTTTAAGGAATAAACACAGAAAAGTAAAGTTTAGAATTTTGTGAGCAAACAGAATATATGAAAGGTGTATTGCACCCGTCAAGAAAGTTTTTGCAATCTACAAAGAAAAGGCCAACTTTTTTTCACCTTGAATGTGTGCGTGACTAACTCAGCTAAAACTCACAGTATCAGATTCACTCTTCCTGAGTTTAAACTCGACAGAAATTAAAGTGAATCTGCTTAATTATTTTTGCTCATTTAGCGAACGCCATAGTTTTCAAAGAGGTTACTGAGGATGAAAATTATTTTATTTGAAGAAGGTTTTACTCAGGTGTAGGTTACAAAGAAAAATTGCAAAATAATTTTACTGTATACATTGCTTTGAAAAGATATACATAGCCCCTTGAACGTTTTTGCTTTCTGTCACGTGACAAGCAATTCTTCAGTGTATTTAATTGTGATTTAGAAATTTTGTGAACAATCAGCATCATGAAGACCAAGGGACACAGCAGACAGGTCAGGGAGAAAGATGTTAAGTAGTTTAAAGCAGTTAGTTCATAAAACATCTGATAGAGCTTTGTCCAATCATTTTCCAAAAACCTGAAGAGTATTGCACTGCTGTAACTATGAAGACATGGCAGTCTACTTAAACTAACAGGCCAGGCAAGATGAACATTAATGTGAGAAGCAACCAAGGGGCTCATGGTGGACAATCTATTGATAGGACAATTATTAGTAGTGCACTCCAAAAATATGGTCTTTATGAAGGAGTGCCATTAAGTTTTTTTTGAAAAACAGCCATGAGAGGTTCTGTTTGTATTTCGCCACAGGCCATGTAGGGAAAACAGGAAGCTTGGAATAGGGCATGCTTTTATTCAGCATCTACAGGAAACCTAATAAGACTTTATAGGTAAATTGGTTGGACATCAATACAAGACAATTATGGAAGAAAATCTGTTAGAGGCTGCAAAAGACTTGAGACTGGGGCAGAGGTCCATCTTCCAGTAGAAATATGAGTCTAAACATGCAGCCAACACTATAATTAAATAATTTAGATCAAAGCATATTCATGTGTTTCAATGGGCTGGGCAAAGTCCAGCCCTAAATCCAATTGAGAATATGTGGCAAGTCTTGAAAACTGATGTTCACAGATGCTCTCTACCCAATCTGACTAAGCTTGAGCTATTTTACAAAGAGATATTGGGAAAAATATCAGTCTGTAGATGTATAAAGCTGGTAGAAATGTAGAGCTATACAAAAGACTTGCAGCTGCAAGGTATAGCTTCTACAAAAAAGGCATTGTGTCTAAAATCTTCTAAAACTTTGTAGGAGAATGTTCAATGCTCTGATAAACCAGCACTTGAACTTTTCAACAGCACCTCCAAAAGGTATGTTGGTATGGCACAAAAGCAACAATGCATTTCACCAAAAGAACACCATGCCTACTGTGAAACGTAGTGGTAGCAGCATGATGCTCTGGGGTTACTTTTCTTTATCTAAAGAAAAGTAATCCCCATAGAAGATGGTTAAAATTGTGAGCCATTCAAAAAATCCATCAATTTTGACTCAAAACTCTTAGATGTCAGCTGGAAAGCTGAGGAGGAAGAGGGATGTAACACGATGCGTTGTTAGACCTGGGCTTCCGGGGCTAAAGCCCCCGATGTTTTTTAAGTAGCCCCGGATAACATGAAAGAAAACATTTAGAAGGACATGTTTATTAAAAAGATGCAATAAGCCCCAAAATGGCAATGGATTTCACATTATTATTTAAAACCATTTAGATCTAGTTCTTTTGTATTCCATATTCACTTCCCACTCCACCTAACCTGACAATGAATTAAAAGAAAAAGACAAAAATGGTTCTTTGTGCACTCATGGCACCACTATTGTGCAACCATGTGCACAGACAGCGGCGGACTGGCAATGTGCCCATTCTGGAGAAATTCAGATCAGCTATTCGGTCCAGGGTCATCAGCCTGCCTCGGTCATAACCCGAAAAGTTACACCGAGCACCTCGAACAGGACTACAAGAGGGGGCACACCTCATTTCAGAGCAGCCGCGGAGTCAATTGGAGAGTGGGAGTTCCTGTGTGCACACAGGAACAGGTGGAAGCAGAGCGGCTTAACCCAAGCTGAAGTTAGCGGTAAAACCTGAATGCTGACTTGGTGGAGATTTACTCTAATGAGCATCATCAGGGTCATGATGGGGGACAGAGAGCAGAGGGAGTTTCACCTGAGCTACAGGTAAAGTTAAATGACCTGGTTGTGATATAAAACATAAGAAGCCCTCTCTGTGAGCTTCTAGCTGGATTTGCATCATGAAATGAAAAATATCTGGTCCTTTTGGTCCGTCAAAATAAAACAATTTAATCCTAACGTAGCTAAACACATTTCAAAGTCCTTCAAATCACCACATTGCATCTCATTGCTGCAGGCAGTCCTATAGTCCAGTTCTACACCTAGAAAGAAGAATGTGTTGCTCAATAAACCTGGAAAATACAGGGGTTGGACAATGAAACTGAAACACCTGTCATTTTAGTGTGGGAGGTTTCATGGCTAAATTGGATCAGCCTGGTAGCCAGTCTTCATTGATTGCACATTGCACCAGTAAGAGCAGAGTGTGAAGGTTCAATTAGCAGGGTAAGAGCAAAGTTTTGCTCAAAATATTGAAATGCACACAACATTATGGGTGACATACCAGAGTTCAAAAGAGGACAAATTGTTGGTGCACATCTTGCTGGCGCATCTGTGACCAAGACAGTAAGTCTTTGTGATGTATCAAGAGCCACGGTATCCAGGGTAATGTCAGCATACCACCAAGAAGGACGAACCACATCCAACAGGATTAACTGTGGATGCAAGAGGAAGCTGTCTGAAAGGGATGTTCGGGTGCTAACCCGGATTGTATCCAAAAAACATAAAACCACAGCTGCCTGAATCACGGCAGGATTAAATGTGCACCTCAACTCTCCTGTTTCCACCAGAACTGTCCGTCGGGAGCTCCTGAGGGTAGTACTCTAAACAGTTTATGTGCAGGGTGTGTGGGGTCTGCAGAGATTTTTCCAGCTCTTTTCCTGACCCTTGACCTGTATAAGTCCTGGATGGAGGGAAGGTCAGCCCTGATTATTCTCTCTGCAGTCCTGATTATTTGTTGCAGTCTGGACCTGTCCTGTTTTGTGGATGAGCCAAACCACACTGAGATGGATGAAGACAGGACAGACTGAATGATGGCAGTGTAGAAGATGACCAACAGCTCCTGTGGAAGGTTGAACTTCTTGAGTTGCCTCAGGAAGTACAGTCTCTGCTGGGCCTTCTTCCGAACATTGTCTATCTGTGAAGACCATCTCAGGTCCTCAGAGATGGTGGTTCCTAGGAATCTGAAGTGCTCCACATCAGACACGGTGTTGTTGAGGATGGTGAGGGGGGTCCACCACCATTTCCACAGTCTTGAGTGGGTTGAGTTCCAGGTAGTTCTGACAACACCAGTGTACCAGCCGATCCACCTGCTGTCTGTATGCAGACTCATCACCGTCCTGGATCAGTCCAATGACAGTGGTGTCGTCTTCAAACTTAAGGAGTTTCACGGACGAGTCCGATGAGGTGCAGTCATTTGTGTACAGAGAGAAGAGGAGTGGGGATAGAACACACCCCTGGGGGGCACCAGTACTTATTGATCTGCTGCGGGAGAAGATGCTCCCCAGTCTCACCTGCTGCTGTCGGTCCCTCAGGAAGCTGTTGATCCACTGACAGGTGGAGGCTGGGACGTTGAGCTGTGTGAGCTTCTGGTGGAGGATGTCTGGTATGATGGTGTTGAAGGCCGAGCTGAAGTCTACAAACAGGATCCTGGCGTACGTCCCTGGATGGTCGAGGTGTTGCAGGATGAAGTGTAGATCTAAGTTAACAGCATCATCTGCTGACCTGTTTGCTCGGTAAGCAAATTGCAGGGGGTCCAGCAGGGGGTCTGTGATGTCTTTCAGGTGCTTCAACACCAGCCGCTCAAAGGATTTCATGACCACAGATGTCAGGACAACAGGCCTGTAGTCATTTAATCCTAGGATGGTGGGTTTCTTGGGCACTGGGATGATGGTGGATCATTTGAGGCAGGAGGGGACCTCACATTTATCCAGTGATTTGTTGAAGATCCTTGTGAAGATCGGAGAGAGTTGATTTGCACAGACTTTCAGGCATGATGGGGAGACGTTATCAGGTCCTCCAGCTTTCTTTGTTTTCATGCGCTGAAAGAGCCTATTTACATCTTCCTCTGAGATCTTTAGTGCAGGCAGAGGATCTGAAGGTACGGGGTTGGTTGTTTTACGGGTCAAATTTGTTCCTGAATGGGATGTAGAGGGGATGACTTGAGGTGTGAATATCTAAGGAAACCCAGCAGATTGCATCCAGTCAGAGACTTACAGCATTCCCTCATCCTGGATGAGCATGTAGAGACAGTGGACAGTCACTGGCGTTGACTTTGCAGCAATCCCTCTTACTGAGCATGCATGTAGCGACAGTGGAGAGGAAAAACTCCCTTTTAACAGAAAGAAACCTCCAGCAGAACCAGGCTCAGTGTGAGCGGCCATCTGCCACGACCGACTGGAGGTTTGAGAGAACAGAGCAGAGACACAATGAGAACAAAGAAGCATTGATCCAGGAGTCCTTTCTATGGGAAGGAAGAATAAATGTTAATGGATGTAGCTCCTTTAGACGTTTCACCTAGAAGAAAGAACAGATAAACTCTGAGCCAGTTTTCAAGGTTAGAGTCTGAAAAAGAGCACATAGAGTTAGTCACAGTTAAGCTCAGTCCATCGCCATGTCTAGGAGAGAGAAAGGGTTAAAGACTAAAAGACAGGGCCAGGCCATGTGGATCATCGGTAGAGGGTGAGCATTAAGTTGTTGCCAGCAGAAGCTTGGACGATGCCCCTCTCCAGAAAGGTGTTACAGGTAGACACAGAGTCAGGCCAGGTGTAGCTTCTAGGAAGAGAAAAGAGAGAACAAGGTTAAAAGCTGAAATAACAGCAAATAATGCAAAATTGGAGAGTAGTGTGAATGTAGCGAAGAGGGTGAAAGTGGTCATTATGTCCTCCAGCAGCCTAAGCCTATAGCAGCATAACTACACAGATAGTTTCAGTTCAGATTATTCAGTTAAATGGCGCTTATTTACAACAATGTCGTCACAAGGAACCCCACAAAGGGTCCCACTGATGGTCATTGCTATACTAAAAACCACAAGGATTGGGATACCTCCCTCTGTCAGACTGATTATAACCATTGGAAAAGAAAAGGGGTCATACAGGTAGCAGAAATGAAGGATGTGTTTGCAACTCAACCATAACTGAGCCGGTTTAGGTTAAACCTGACTCCCCCTTACTCCATCCAACAGGGAGGGAGGAAGGCTCCCTCCCTGATAAACTAAGCCACTCTAACTATAAGCTTTATCAAAAAGGAAAGTTTTAAGCCTAGCCTTAAAAGTAGACAGGGTGTCTGCCTCACAGACTAAAACTGGGAGCTGGTTCCACAGGAGAGGAGCCTGATAACTAAAGGATCTGCCTCCCATTCTACTTCTAGAGACTCTAGGAACCACCAGTAAACCTGCAGTCTGAGAACGAAGTGCTCTGTTAGGAACATATGGAACAATCAGATCTCTGATGTATGATGGAGCTAGATCATTAAGGGCTTTATATGTGAGGAGGATAATTTTAAATTATATTCTGGAGTTAACTGGGAGCCAATGAAGGGAAGCCAAAATACTAGAAATATGATCTCTCTTTTTAATTTTCATCAGAACTCTTGCTGCAGCATTTTGAATCAGCTGATGGCTTTTAACTGCATTTTGTGGACATCCTGATAGTAACGAATTACAATAGTCCAGCCTTGAAGTAACAAATGCATGGACTAGTTTTTCAGCGTCACTCCTGGATATCCAGGAAATATCCTCTCCTGGATATTTCTAATTTTGGCAATGTTCCGGAGATGAAAGAAGGAAATCCTAGAAACCTGTTTAATATGGGATTTAAATGACATGCCCTGGTCAAAAGTAATACCAAGGTTTTTTACTTTATTACCGGAGGTCAATTTAATGCCATCCAGGTTAAGTGATTGATAAAGCAGTTTCTTTTTTAAAGACTCCGGTCCAAAGACGACAACTTCTGTCTTGTCTGAATTTAGAAGCAAAAAATTTAAAGTCATCCAAGTTTTTATATCTTCAAGACATACTTGTAGTATATCTAACTGGTTGGGCTCATCAGGATTTATGGATAAGTAAAGCTGAGTATCATCAGCATAACAGTGAAAATTTATCCTATGCTGCCTGATAATTTGACCTATAGGAAGCATATATATAGTAAAGAGAATTGGCCCAAGTACTGAACCCTGTGGTACTCCACAATTAATCCTGGAGTTTAAAGATGATTTATCATTTACATGAACAAACTGGAATCTGTCAGACAAATAAGATTTAAACCAGCCTAGCGCTGTTCCCCTGATCTGTCCACTGTCTCTACATGCTCATCCACGAGGAGTGAATGCTGCAAGTCACTGACTGGATGCAATCTGCTTGGTTTCCTTAGACAGAAAAACTTTTTATCCAATTTGAATAAATAACTAACTTTGACTGCACTGTTCAATGGTTAGGATTAATTGGAATGTATGTACCTGACTGTTGTGAAGTGCCTTGAGACAACATGTGTTGTGAATTGGCGCTATATAAATAAAACTGAATTGAATTGATCCCTACAGAATATTCCAACCTTTCTAAGAAAATATTGTAATCGACTGTATCAAATGCCGCACTGAGATCTAACAGAACCAGTACAGACACAAGTCCATTATCTGAGGCCATAAGAATATCATTAATGACTTTCAGCAAAGCTGTTTCAGTGCTATGATGACCTCTGAAGCTTCCACATTTAATTGGCTTCAATATACTAAAATAAATACAACCCCAATTCTAATAAAGTTGGGACAGAATACGCTGATCTGCAAATCCAGTTCAACCTATATGAAACTGAATCCACTACAAAGACAAAATATTTAATGTTCAAACTGATAAACTTTAATGGTTTTTGGAAATATTCACTCATTTTGAATTTGATGCTTGCAACACGTTCCACAAAAGCTGGGAAAGGAGCTGTTGAGTAACTAAAGTTGTTCATCAAGCAAGAATGGGAAATAATTCCCCCTGCAAAGCTTTAACAATTAGTGTCATCAGTTCACAAACACTTATTGAGTGCTGTTAAAGGGAAGGTGATGTAGCACAGTGATAAAAATGCATCGGTCCTGACCTTTTTGGAACGTGTTGCAAGCATCAAATTCAAAATGAGTGAATATTTGCACAAAACAAAACCCAATAAGGTTTATCTGTTTAAACATTAAATATTTTGTCTTTGTAGTTTATTCAATTGCATATAGGTTAAACAGGATTTGCAAATAATTTTATTCTGTTTTTCATTATGTTTTACACAACATCCCAACTTCAATGGACTTGGGGTTGTATGTGTCCATTAATATGTGATATTTATGCCTACTTTAAATAATTAAATAATAGTTTATTAATGTGTTTTTGTAACAGATAATATATTTAGACTTTAGCAAGAAAACAGATACAGTTTACATATGATAACAGATGATGTGGATGATGTTACAGATAACAGAAGCCAAGTAAAAATGAGTAATGAAGTCATAAGGAAATAGCTATTGCAAAGCAGTTAGGTAGAAGAATCAGACAAGAACCAGGTACAAATGTGATTGAAAAAGTCCATTATTGTCAGGATCTGTACCATGTCTGTTTGTTTGGTGCTGTTTACTATGCTTAACCTCTAGATGGCGTGGAACCTGGAGGAGAGGTGACAGGTGTTTTCTATTCCCCTGATTACCTACTGAGGAATATTTAAGGAGGAGGCTGCCAGCAACTCACTGACAGAGTGTTGCCTTTAGTGGTACAGCTTTAGCCACATTACCTTTGTCTTGTCCTTGCCTTGACCTTTTGGTAATCAGTGTCTGTTACCTTGCAGGATTACCTGAACTTGACTTTGCCTTCTGCATTGAACTCTGCCTGGATTACCCTCTTCTGGAAAGAAGCTATCCAGCTCCATGAACAAAGACTCAAGCCTCTTGTTACTTCGTTTGATCACACCAGCTGGCAGCCTCCTGATTTCTTCGCTCTTTGGATCACCCTCCATTAACCCTGTCCACCCTCCTCCATCCACTGCACCAACTTCAGAAACTCTTGGACCAGCTAACCATTCTGGCACACCAGTATTCACCATCCTCAGTCTTACAGGTAAACAACCCTTTGGTCTCTCCACCCCCCTCTGGCGGATCTCCCCATCTATCCAGTAAGACAGAATTATTATTTAAGAATTCAGATCCTGAGTTACTCCTTGCTTACCGTTCTGTTTATTTTACAGTTGGTATCCTGGTTCCAGTTCCCTGCACATTTCCTTACATTGTAAATAAACTCATTACCGTTAAACTCAGTCTCCTGAATTGCTTTCTGCATGTGGGTCAAAACTGTTCGAAACATTATGACAGAAAACTCTGGCCATCGCGACCCAGCAGAAGCATTCAGGAGAACTCTTTCTGAACAACACCACCAAATCATAACCCACAACTCATTCCTCCATTCTCTCTTTGAACAGCAGAAACAAACTAATCAGCAAGTCGAACAACTAGTCTCCATGTTTCAGCAGACCTTGAGCAATTTCACCGCCCCGGCCGTAGAGGGCGCTTCACCCTCTCTGGTCTCTCAGCAACTTCTGCGCTCTCGTGATGTCACTTCCCCTAATCTTGAAAAATTCTCCAGGGAGAAAGGGGATTGTAAGGGTTTCCTCCTCCAATGTACTCTTGTTTTCAATCGCTCCCCACAATCTTTCCCACATGATTCTGTAAAGATTTCCTTTGTTCTGGGATTACTCACTGGAATGGCCCTGCGATGGGCAGAGGCACGTTTTTCTAATTGTTTGGACTTTGGTTGTACATTCCCTGAGTTTGAGGAGGAGTTTCGACAGGTCTTTTCCTGTGAAAATGACTTAACCGCCGATGCTCGGAAATTTTAGTATATCAAACAAAGAAACCAGTCAGTTGAGTTCTCCATTGATTTTCGCATCCTTGCAGCAGCTTCTGGATGGAATGACTGCACTCTTAGAGCTGCCTTTTTCCTGTCCTTAAATTATCCGTTAAAGGATGAGTTAGCATTGGTCGACGAGCCCAAGACCTTGAATGGGTTAATCAAGTTAGCCGTCAGACTAGATAACCGGTTAGAACAGAGCGCAGTAAGGTCCCATCTCTCTAGCCAAACCACTGAAACTATTCGCCCTACCTCAGTTTCACAAAGTTTAGGAATAGAACCCATGCAGATTGGGCGTACTCGTCTTTCCCCAGAGGAAAAACGGAGACGCCGCCAATCTAACCAGTGTTTTTACTGTGGCTCACCAGAACATCTCCTTGCCAACTGCCCAATTCGTCCCTCGGGGTCAAAAGGCCAGGTCCGTTAATTTCACATCGTCCTTTTCAGAATCTTTCCGCTCTTATTGACTCGGGTAGCAACCAGAACCTTATTGATCAGAGGTTGGTTAATGACGCTCAGGTTGAGACTGAGCCACTCCCAACACCTCAGTTAGTTTGATCATTAGATGGACAGAAATTACCACGAATCACTCATAGAAACAAACCTTTGACACTAATTCTTTCCGGGACTCATAGGGAGGAGATATTTTTTTTTGTGTTTCCCATCTCCTTATATTCTATTGTTTTAGATTTTCCTTGGCTCAAAAAACATAACCCTCACATTAACTAGGCACTCCCCTCTGAGTCAGGTCCCGCAGAAAATGAGATTTCCGATCTCTCTAACGTCCCTCCAGAGTACCATGATCTCAGGTTAGTTTTTAGTAAATCCAAGACCTTGTCATTGCCCCCGCATAGACCCTATGACTGTGCAATAGATTTGCTTCCCGGTGCCCCCCTGCCTTCCAGTAGGCTCTATCACATCTCTGGACCAGAAAGAAAGGTTATGGAGGACTATATTAATGAGTCTCTGGTGACTGGGTTAATTCACCCCTCTTCATCTCCACTCGGACCTGGGTTTTTCTTTTTGGAAAAGAAAGATGGTTCACTCCGCCCTTGTATCGACTATAGGGGGTTAAACCAAATTACAGTAAAAAACAAATACCCTCTCCTTTCCTTGGCCTTTGAACCTGTTCACAGTTCCACTATGTTTTCCAGGTTAGATCTCCGTAACGCCTACCATCTAGTTAGGATCCGCCAGGGGTATGAGTGGAAGACCGCCTTCAAGACCCCGTTAGGCAATTTTGAATACCTTGTCATGCCTTTTGGACTAAGTAATGCACCAGCAGTCTTTCGGTCCCTAATCAACGATGTTCTTAGGGATTTTTTAAATGTTTTTGTTTTTGTCTACCTTGATGATATCTTGATCTACTCCAAGGACATTAAAGAGCACACCCGTCACGTCCGTCTAGTTCTTCAAGTTCTTCAAAGACTGTTGGAGAATAGACTGTTTGTGAAAGCCGAGAAATGTGAGTTCCATAAAACATCTATCACATTCTTGGGATACATCCTGGAGGGTGGACAGGTTCGCTCGGATCTTGAGAAGATCAAGGAAGTACTGGAGTGGCCTGTTCCGGACTCCCGCAAGCAGCTTCAGTGGTTCCTTGGATTTGCGAACTTTTATCGGCGATTCATTAAGAACTTCAGTTTGATAGCCGCACCACTCACTGCCTTAACCTCCACTAACATTGTGTTCACCTGGACACCAGAGGCTGACAAGGCGTTTCGGACATTAAAAGAGAGGTTTTCTCAGACTCCCATACTGGTTCATCCTGATTCCTCCAGACAGTTTATTTTGGAGGTTGACGCCTCTGATACAGGTGTTGGTGCAGTACTTTCTCAGCAGTCTCCCACGGATGGAAAGCTCCACCCATGTGCCTTCTTTTCCCGTCGGCTAACAAACACCGAGCGGAATTATGACGTGGGAAATAGAGAGCTGCTCGCCATTAAGTTAGCTCTCGAAGAGTGGAGACATTGGCTGGAGGGTGCAAAACACCCCATTTTAGTGTGGACCGATCACAGAAATCTGGCCTACTTGCAATCAGCCAAAAGACTGAACCCACGCCAATCACATTGGTCACTGTTTTTCTCTCGTTTTGATCTCTCTATTTCTTACAGACCTGGCTCCAAGAACCACAAACCGGATGCTCTTTCCCGGCTTCATTCACCTGACTCTACCGTGAAAGAGGCAGAACCCATTGTGCCGTCCCATTGGATATTTGGAGCTTTAGTTTGGGAGGTGGAGGTGGACCATATAAACAATGCCCAACGTAACGAGCCGGACCCAGGTACAGGTCCTCCCAACAGGAAGTATGTTCCTACGTCTGTTAGGTTTAGGCTTATCCGTTGGATTCATACTGCTAAATTCTCAGGTCACCCAGGGGTTAGCAGAACCATCTCACTCATTTCCTGGTGATTTTGGTGGCCATCCCTTCACAAGGATGTTAACGAGTATGTGCAGGCCTGTTCAGTCTATGCCAGACAAAAATCAGGCAATTAGCCTCCCTATGGGTTACTCCAGCCTCTCAGTACGCCCAAACGCCCTTGGTCTCACAAAGCACTTGATTTTGTAACTGGTTTACCTATTTCTAAGGGTAATACGGACATCCTTACAATTGCTGACCGTTTTTCTAAGTCCTGCCACCTTGTACCACTGAAAAAACTTCCATCTGCTTTCCAAACTGCCCAGCTGTTGGTTCAGCATGTTTTTCACCTTGATGGTATACCTCAGGACATTTTGTCAGATCGAGGCCCCCAATTTATCTCTCGTGTTTGGAAACAGTTTTGTTTGGCCCTTGGAGTCAAGGCTTCCCTGACTTCTGGGTACCACCCCCAATCTAATGGACAGACAGAATGCATGAACCAACAGATGGAGTCCATCCTCAGATGCATGACCGCATCTGAACCTCTTGATTGGTGTATCTATCTCCCCTGGGTCGAATATGCAGTCAACTCTCAAATTTAATCTGCAACTGGCCTCTCTCCTTTTCAGGTTTCTATTGGTTATCAACCTCCCCTATTCCCCGCAGATGAAAAGGACATTGCCGTAGCATCTGTTCGGCACCACATACGCAGTTGTAAACGAATCTGGGGAAATGCTACCAGAGTTCTCCTTTGTACAGCGGACCAAAACAAGAAGTACGCTGACCGTAAGCGGCGGCCTGCTCCGGTGTACCGGCCTGGCCAAAAGGTTTGGTTGTCCTCCCGGGACATCCCATTGAAGGCTATGTCCAAGAAACTGTCTCCTCACTTCATTGGTCCCTACACTATTGACTCAGTCATCAGTCCCTCTGCTCTTCGTCTGCGCTTGCCTTCCAGCCTACGTATCCATCCTGTGTTTTGTGTCTCTCAAGTCAAACCTTTCATTTCCTTTTCATTTCCACCCTCCTCCATCCACTGCACCAACTTCAGAAACTCTTGGACCAGCTAACCATCCTGGCACACCAGTATTCACCATCCTCAGTCTCATGGGTAAACAACCCTTTGGTCTCTCCACCCCCCTCAGGCGGATCTCCCCATCTATCCAGTAAGACAGAATTATTATTTAAGAATTCAGATCCTGAGTTACTCCTTGCTTACCGTTCTGTTTATTTTGCAGTTGGTATCCTGGTTCCAGTTCCCTGCACATTTCCTTACATTGTAAATAAACTCATTACCATTAAACTCAGTCTCCTGAACTGCTTTCTGCATGTGGGTCAAAACTGTTTGAAACATTATGACAATTATGTTGCCAAGACCTGCTTTAATTAAATCATATAGCAACATTATGGGAAGTGTTAACCTCCTTGAGATGTTGTCTGAACTTTATAAGGTCAGTTTTAGATCCTGAACACATCCGTTGGAAAACTTTCACTGTGGAAGCCATTAATGCATAGATTCTTCACAGAGGACACCCAGTGTAGGGAACCCAACAAGTGTTGGTCATTTCTTTACAAGTAAAAAAAAGCTATCCAATGTAGGAGGTTGCTTTCTTCTGTGTTTTATGAAAAAAAAGTCCCACATATTCAGCCGTGTGAAAAAAATCACACACCCCATGAACTATTCAGTTCTCTATTGGGAAACATTCACATTTTATGTTCAGTTTCATTTATTATTTATCTCTGGCAAAGAAAAACAGAACAATAAAAATGTGTAGGTAGCAAGTTAGGACACCTTGATCTTTATTATCTAGTCCCTTTGGTAATAGGACTTAGTTTATAAAGTGCTTTTCTAGTCTTTACCAACCACTCAAAGCACTTTAAACTCGATCGACATTTACCCAGTCCCACTTAAACAAGCAAATTCTTCCATACGTCGGTATGCATTTCAGTAGGCACTTGGGGTTAAGTGCCTTGCTGAGGAGCACATCAATATGTGGCAAGAGGAATCAAACTCTCTTTCAACTTTCCAATTGCAAGACCCTACCCACTGATCACCTCTTTTGGTTGAAATAATTTCAGTGAGATGTTTCTTCTAGCTATCTTTCAGTCACTGACATATATCTGAGGAACATCTGCCTCACCTTTCAGCTGTCAGATGTTTTTGGGGTTTCCTGCATGTGGTAGCTGCTTTCAAGTCACCCTAAAGGATCTCAGTGAGATCAAGATCTGGACTGAGCCCATAATTCTGAGCCAGGACTTGGTGGATTACCTGGTATGTTTTGGCTCATTGTCATAAAGAAAACATGCAGCTAAATCTTTTTTTACACAGTTTTACAAAAAATGTTTAAACGTCTTTTCCATGCATTTTGAATTGTTAAACAGGTTTTTAAAAGGGTGTTTTATGTTTTAAAGGTATACAAAATGTATCTGTGTAGTTGGAATATATGATACATAACAAGAAACACCTAATACAACACTTATGATATACGATTATGATACGTGATTTAACAATTCCAGCTGAGGTTCTTTAGTTTTTGTTCCATTTATGCCAAAAGTATCACATCTGTGCCCCTGATGTGTGTGTAACCTTTTTTTTAGTACTTTAAGTACATGAAGTCTTAGAACTGAGGCCGCTGTTTTTTATTTATCATTTATTAATTTATTTTTTGTTTTGTTTTACAGACCTACTCCTCTGAATCGGGTAAAAGAAATTCACTTAATGCAAAACGTTTTACTACTTTCACCATAGTGTGGCGCTATTGGTCAAGATTAATTCTAAAAGGCTGTTGCGCCCTGTTTTTGTTTGGTCTCATTCAGCTGAGTTTGCATTTTTAAACGATAAAGCAAAAATCCTTCAGATCAAAGCTGCTTGGAGCATTTTTGACTCCTGGACTCCAACACTCACGTTAACGTGAAACGTCTGAAGTCTGCGTTCACCGGATCGCCGCAGCGGCTTGTGAGGACGCTCGCATGCAGCCTCATTGGCACACGTCCCGGCCTGCAGGGGTGGAGCGTATCGGGGGCTGCCTCTGATGTTCGGTCATCCACACAGCAGTACGGCTGCAGTCAGCGACAGGAGAGGAGGGCCTGAGACGGAGCCGCTGAAGGAGAGGCAGCTGGGAATTGTGTTCCTGTTGAATTGCTGGATCTTTGCGCATTCCCCATCCCGAATAACGGTCACTTCAGGGAGAGATTATTTGGGATATCAGGGAATTACAGACGCTTGTTGTGCTCGTCTTTTAAAGCTGTGTCATTTTTGAATGAGTGTTCAAACTGTTGGACTTTCCTCGTCATCAAATGGATGCGAGTGCGTGAGGGGAATACTAATGAACGGCGCTCTGCGTCCTGCCGAGGCGCACCGCTTCTCTCTCTGCTGCTGCTGCTGCTGCTGTTGCTGCTCCTGAGGGCCACAGCAGAACCTATCGATCATCCAGAGCGTAGCCCCCACTGTCTGCCGACCTGGGGAATTTTACTGCTACAACCCAGGAATTAACGAGCCGCATCTGAGCTTTGGAACCTTGCATTTCCAGTTTGGGGAGGGTGGATACAATCCCCCTGCAGGGGATAAAAGCCAAAATGGGGAACAGCTTCTCCAACATCTCTGCCTTCCAGTCGCTCCACATCGTCATGCTGGGTTTGGACTCCGCCGGTAAGACCACCGTTCTTTATAGACTGAAATTCAACGAATTCGTCAACACCGTCCCCACGATCGGCTTTAACACGGAGAAGATCCGGCTGAGCAACGGCACGGCGAAGGGCATCAGCTGTCACTTTTGGGACGTGGGGGGACAGGAGAAGCTGCGGCCCCTGTGGAAGTCCTACAGCCGCTGCACGGACGGCATCATCTACGTGGTGGACTCGGTGGACGTGGACCGACTGGAGGAGGCCAAGACCGAGCTGCACAAGGTCACCAAGTTTGCGGAGAACCAGGGAACGCCGCTGCTGGTCATCGCCAACAAGCAGGACCTGCCCAAGTCCCTGCCAGTGGCCGACATCGAGAAGCAGCTGGCCCTGCACGAACTCACGCCCTCCACCACCTACCACATTCAGCCCGCCTGCGCCATCATAGGCGAGGGGCTCCACGAGGGCATGGACAAGCTGTACGAGATGATCGTGAAGAGGAGGAAGTCCCTGAAGCAGAAGAAGAAGCAGCGGTAACAGCGGGACTCTGTTTCTGCCTGACTTAATGTGAGGAATCCGGGTTCTGGCACCCAAGGCGGGTTGACTTCCCTTATTTTCTTCCATCCTGTGTTTCGGATTAAACCTGTGAAGCTCTGCTGAATGATGGTTTTGCACACTGAAGGTGGCAGGGTGATCAACACAACATTAAACCAAAAAAAGACCTACGGTACAATAGGATCCAGAAACGTTGTGAGGAAAACAGGCTGGCCTGTTTCATCTGCTGCTTTATCTATGACTTTAAAGGAATAGTTCCGACATTTTGAAGTGAGGGTCTGTGAAGTTGGATCACCTGTAGGAGACACGTGTCATTTTGCAGGGAGTTGGTTGAAAAGTGAGGAAATCATCAGAGTGATGAAACTGTACATGATTATATTTTAGGGATTCGACACCATATTAGCTGTCTCAGTAGTTGGTTACCAGTCTCAAGGGTTTAAAAAGCTCTGATTTCAAAACAGATGACTTTTCTCTTTTTTTTTTTTAGCACAGTGGTCCTGTATATTACAATTCTTTTTAATGACACTGCTGGTCAGCTGGCTGAAAGAAGGCTACTATGTATCTAAAATACTTATGAAAAAGACCAATTTGTCTGTTTAGAAATATTTCCTCAAAAAACAGGAAAAGGAGTGCCACCCATCACTCTTATAAAAGTTGTACAGTTTTAAAAATACAGCCAGCAAGCTGATTTAAATAACAACAATTACCTCATGTTTCTCATTTTTGTTCGAAACCTCTTAGTAGCGTTATACAATGTAACTGTGGTATTTTTACACAAGGCTATCGTACTGTGAGACTCTCAAACCATCCTATGCTCACTGCTAGGGCCACAATTCATTAGGGCTTACCAGGGCTAGGGCCCCCGTTATTTTTTTCCAGAAAATTACCCCGGTTGACTGACAATTAATTGGCTGTGTGGATTAATACAGCCGGCAGGTCAAATCAATTTAAGTTTATCCTAGTAACCAGAATGATTTTCAGAGAGAAAACAGAAACATGAGAGCTAATTTCTGCTAATTTAATGTTGTACCCCCCCCGGATATAAACATTTTCAGTTGAAATTGTTCTGCTAATATCTGTGAAAAACAGTGTCTTTCAAATGTAACAACAGCAAATCTTTTGCAGTTAGTGTTCTGACTAGCTGTTAGCCTTCACCCACTCTTAAGGTTTCACCACTTTTCTTAAAACTAACTGTAGTATGACATGGAAACATTACTGTTGATAGCTTTTACTGAACATTGTTTAAAAAATCGGAACTAACTCTTTAACACCGAAGAAGCTGTGGCTCACTGGGACTGCATTCATTGACTCAGTTAAACTTTTATTTTCATCCGCAGAATGCGTTTTTGGAATCACAAGTTTGATTTTGCATGTAGCTGGGGTCACAGGTGCCTCGGCTCTTTTTATGTTTTCTCACAGACATCTGTAGTATCAGTTGAATATTATGGGTGTCACACAGACTGTTCTGGTTTTTGTTTTCTTTTTTATTTGGAGCATTGAAGTAGCCTTTCCTCTGCAATGTGGACTGAGGACAGCGTCCACTACTTTGCACTTTTCATTTGCTAACAAACCAGTAGGAAACTACACTGTATTAATAAAGAAGCAGATCCAGGTTGTTTATGTACCAAGAGGCCAAAATTGAAGTATTTTTTGAATATTAAAAGATTTTAAGCCCAGAATTTGAGAGGTTGTGATTTGTGATAAAGAGGTCATTAGTGTCTTCTCTGATTTATTTCAGTCAAATGCAATCCCAGGTGAGGTTCAAACGTTACACAGTTCAAAGTAAAGTGTGTGTGTGTGGGGGAAGGTGTGTGTGTGTGTGGGGGGGGGGGGGGGGCGGTGCCTGGTTTTACAATTAGAGCATGCAGAGGAGCTTTAGAGAAAAGCTGCAGCCCGTTTGTTAAATTTATGGATCTGCATTGCGGCGTCGTATTTATGGCAGCAGCCAGGGCTCAGATTAGGCCGGCACCCATCTGGATTTTACAGCTTTCTGTCTCAAGTAATGTTTACTCTCCCTTGATCGTTAGTGATGGGGATAAGGTTTCACATATATTTTTAAGCCTGTCAATTCTGTTACCATTAATAACAGGAAACAGGGCAGTACTGACTGGATGCTTCCCCTCTGGAATGCTGCACTCCTCACATTTTAAGCTGCCTTTTCTGAATTTACCACAGTACAACAGGGCCTGCTATTTAGGGTCCAGGTAATGTTTGCTCAACAAATAACATACAGTTGATTCCTATTATAGTATTTAAACTTATAGTCAAAGTTTGGAGGTACCTATGGGTTTACTAGAACACAGTATTGGGTCAGTATGAATACCTCCAGGGACAAATCTCACAATTTTAGACAAATATTAACAACAAAGTTGCTTCTAATTAGAACAGGAAATAAACAACTGTTTCTCTCACCACCAAAATAATCTAACTTATTGATTATTACAGTTATAATAATGTTATTTGCAGTGTTGTGCCACGCCCCCTTAATAAGGACTAGTTCTAAATCCAGTTTAGCCAGGTTCAAATGAACTGTTTCATGTTCATGACCAAGTTCATGTTATCCGCTTAGGTCATATTGATTATATCTGCCTAGCATTTGTGACTTGGCCTCTGCCAACTTATTCACATGTAAAACAGATATATGTAGTCTGTGTCTTGTGTGGCCAAATTCCCCAAAACGTTGCCTTGTTCATAACTTGTCATGCTCTCCTTGTCAGAAACCTTTACAAGTTAGAAAGTTAGTTTTTCTGAGAAGGTTGATTGAAATTGTAGCCACTTTTAAAGCATTAAGAGGTTGGTGTTCCTCTTTAAAGTCCCGATTGACTTTAATTATGTTGGTTTGCAAAATGTTTGCATAAATTAAGTTAACATACAAGTGCTGGTATTTAACCTAAACACCTGTAGGAAGGTCTCAGAGGAAAGTTAGAAGTTAATTAATCCATTAAAGTGATTGGTCATTCCTCTCATGTTTAACTGATCTCCTACCCGTTAACAATCAAACCAGGGTGCAAAAAATTCTTTGTCCAATGTATTAGTTGTGATAGTTAGGGCATGGAACGTCCATTTAAAGACCTATTAAAAGAAATAGAATGTTATTGAAAAGTTGATTTATTTCAGTAATTCAATTCGCCAAATGAAACATATATACATTAATTTCCCACAGACTGATGTTTTCAAGCCTTTATTTCTGTTAATTATGATTTTCCACTTACAGCTGAATAAAACATGACATTTAAGATAGGAATATTAAATCCGGCAAATAAAAATTATATTTTATTACAGAAATGTGAGCTTAAATAGAAGTATGTTTAAAACCTACTTAATGGTTGCTATTTTCAAAAGGTACTTTTAATTTGACAAATGAGCCTCATCGGAACGCATTTATTGAAAATGACTGTATATTGTTACACTTAAAGCAAAGCTGCACTCACTTCGAGTTTGTCACATAAAAAACAGTGATGTGTTGAGCTACTTTGAATCTTGTGTCACTTTCCAACACATCTCATTTAAGGGACTTTAAAATGTAAGAACTGTATGACGGAAAGATTTAGCCGTTATGAAGTGTAACCTTTTAAAACTTTGGTTTACCTTGTTGATGATAACCGGCCAATGCCTATGTTTTAAAAGATGCTGTTTAGTCTGCATTTATTTTTTCAGCTGAGGGACTCAAACCAACACATTTTTAAAAAATGTAAAAACTGAGAGCAATAATCACATAATTAAACAGTAGGTCCATGGTAACCTTGTAGGAGCTGCAGAAATCCACAGCTCTGGTCAAGTAATCTGTAGGCAGGACAAGTATTAATTACACACACTACAAATTTGCCACAAGTCAAATAGGGGACACAGCACAGGGAAGATGCTCTCACACTATGTGTGGCAAAAAATTAATACTGCATGGTGGTGGCAGCATCACGCAGTGGGATGCTTTTCTCCCGCGGGGACAGGCGAGCTGGTCAGAGTTAATTAGAAGATGTTTGGAACTAAATATATGGCAATCCTGGAGAAAAAACTGCTATAAAACACTCGAGACTGGGTGGAGGTCAACCTTCCAGCAGGACAACAAGCCAAAACATACTGAAGAAGCTACAATAAAATGGCTTGGATCAAAGCATTATAATGTCTTAGGACAGCCCAGTTAAAGTCCAGACCTTAGTTCAATTGAGAATCTGTGGCATGACTTGATAATTGATGTCCACAGACTTTGTTCATCCAGTCTGACTGAGCTTGAGTTATTTTGCAAGGACAAATTTTAGTCTCTACATGTGCAAAGTTGGTAAAAACATACAACTAAAGACTAATTCTAAAATTTATTCTATAAAGACATAAATCAGGAGGATGAATAAAAATGCACTTTTTAGATTTCTATTTGTTAAAAATGTTGACAATATACGCAGCTTTATGCTGTGTTTTGTTTGACATCGGGGTCAGAACCGAAATTGGATTTCAGAATGATGTCACAACAAAGCTGTTGTTGCTCTCAGTGGTCAGGCTAACTGTTAGCAATGCCAACTAATGGTGTATTTCTTGGCATTTTATGCTTATAAACACTATGGTCATGTTTTCACTGACATATGTTGTACCGCACTTCATGAGCAATCTGTTTATAGAGATAAATTGTTAGAAGCGCAATTAGTCTGGGTAGGGGTTATGGTTCGATGTAGCCAATTTGGATTTTGAGTTGGATTGGTGAGAAAAGTCTTAGTCAAAATTTCAAATCCTGGGGACATTAGGTTGATTTCTCCAGTTTGAAACTCAAAGCACCTTTAGTTTAAACGTGTAGCGTATTGAGACCAAAGATCAGAGAGAATTCGAATAAAGATGGAAACCAACTCACTTTTTTCCTATTAGATGCAACAGCCACCTGTGATTAAAATGCCACATTGTTTTCATGTCTTCCTAAAAAAAGTAAGTGATCTTAATGGAGGATAATTTTCAATGTTGAGTTGTTATATATGTTGGAAAAAAATCTGAATGGTTTGATGCTTCTGATCTGCAGCCTGAATATACTTTTGAGTATCATGTAACAACTTGTTTAGCATGTCACTATGAACTCTCTGTTTATCTGGGCTACTGTAAGGTGCCCACAACTGAAACAAAAAATATATTTTTTTTACAGCAGGTAAAATAGAAGTTAGTTAATGTATGAAATGTGCTGTCGAGACAGACTTGGCGTTCAGAAGACAGTCTGAAATAAACTAAAGCCAACCAGATTGTCTTGGATAGCTTTTTCTATTAATAAATTAATTCATCATAGCAATGATGAACAATCGAGCACGGAGAGAAGTGCGGGTAAAAACGTATGTTTCTGCTCTCTACTTTTTTGACTGTAACAAATTAAATCCCTCCCTGCAGTCTGATAAATTAACAGTTTTTGGTAATACTCAATGTAGGTTTTGTTTTTAAATAACAAGCAGAAAATCTCTATAAAAAATAAATTCTAAATTTTAGTCCCACTCTTCTCCACCTTAGAGTTGTTTGGATCCAACTCACAACATAACGTTTTATTTTGACACACTTTGTGTTTTTTGTATCTTGTAAGGGATAATAAGTAAAGTTTTACTTTCTTACTTGTCTAAACATAATCTCTTTAGTTGGACAGTTTACATCCATGTAACAAATACCAGTGTTTTACCAGCAATGGTTCTACTTCACTCCTCATAAATCTGATAAAATACAGCATAAAACCCTTCAAATTGCAGGTGTTGTGTACGGGGACCAGACCAGACCAGTGACCAATCTGCAACAGAGTTGCCTGCCAGCAACATGCAGTAATTACCACTCAAAGCAACAACATCCCAGGGACTGTTTTCAAATTAATTCTATCTGTAAACCTTAAAATTACAGTGGTTCAAACTCAGGATCTCTTAACACAGAGGTCCAAAAGGATTTCTTTGTCAGGATAGGCTCTTGGACTGGACCCCAGAATGTAGACAGGCAGAAGCAGCGCATTGTGGCCAATAGAAAATTATTTAATTTACAAAAGAAAACTCACAACATGCAGGTGGAGGCAGAAACAGGCATGAACATGGGCACACTTGGCATGAAAACAGTATGTATTAGCAAGGAGTGAACAGAACAGCAGTGCATTTAAAGGCATGACACAGGTGAAAACACTGAAACTAACTGACATGAGACAGGTGGACCGAATGAAGCTGATTATGGGCTGACTGTTGCGGGGAGTGGGAACCTTTGTCTTATATTAAAACTAGTTTGATGATTGAAAATTTTTAACATGAGACAAAAAATCCCCAAAGAAATTTGTAAGAGGGTGCAAATACATTTTTGCAGCAGTGTATGTACCCTTCCCTCAAATGAATACATGTTCTAAATAAAAGCTTAAAATAGACGAAAACAAAAGAGGCTGATTATGTGGCTGAAAAACTCCCTTTGACAAATATTGTGAGAGATGCTGTTCTGATAAACAGAGTGGTTCCCCACAAAAAAGAACCGTGTTATGTGTGGACTACCCATCACCATGGAAACACCATAGCCTAACCAACCCAGTCTGACTTCGATAGTCAAGCAGGAAAAAAAAAACACATTTTGCCTCCTTATTTATGCTTTTACATTTAAACAGCTGCTTGTTCTGAGAATGTATAATATCCGGCAGTGGATTTGTTCCTTACATTCATGAAATCTCAGACAATAACTAAAGGCCCCAGATGTTTTCACCATTTTAGATATTCTGTGTTATCTTAAGACAGCTTTTGAAGGTACACCATGTTTACACTGAGTAAAATATTAAAAGGCATGGTACATTTTGTCAGCAATATACCAGATAGTCTACATGCTACAATCCTTTGCACTATTTCCCATTAAACGTACCCAAGGACAGGGTTCATCTAACATTCTAAGATTCTGTGTTGGGTCTACTGCAGCTCCTCGTACCTGATACTTTGAAAAAAGTATCAAACATCTTTTAACTGCCTTAACATGGATGTTAGATCGTCTTGCCTTTTCAGATTAATATAGAACCATGAATACTTTTTTTATTCTTATTGATTTCTGTTTGGAAAAAATATGTTTTATGTCATGCTGAGTAGGATCACCCATTGATTTGTGAAAAGGACTAATTCAGTTTACATCACTTGCCCTCATTTCTTGCTGTAATGCATAATTTCATACATTAATTTAATAATGAGAATAGCTGTGTGTCCAAATGCATAAACTGTGTTTGTTAAAGTCAGGCAGTCAAGAATTGTTGAACATTTTGTGAACTCTGCATCACTTTTTATTAGAGATCAGACAATTTTCAGCTTGACCAACCCTGACTGACAACTCAAAAATTATATTTTTTTCCACTTAACGCACCATACATACGTGTTACCACGTTGCACTAACACTCATTAGTGTAGATGTTGTTACTGCAGCAAGAAGGCTCAATGTTTGCTATTTTCATTATCAGTGAGGTGTTTAAAAATGAAGTCAGAGGAAACACAAAAGCTGTAGGGAGCTGTTTAAACACAAATTGTATTTTCTACCTTTTCCACCCATCATTTTTGGTTAGTCTGTCACAGGATGTCAATCTGTAACCACCTTGGGAAAGTTTCTTCAAACTGTCTCTATACTGACTTCAACAGACACCAGGAAGGATAAATGTACTACAGCAAAGTTGTCAGTTTTAATCTTTTGGGCTTTCAACATAGGCGTGTCAATTGGACATATTGGCAGCCATCATGTTAATTATTTACTAAAACTAAAACTAAAAATAGCTTAAATTGTTAACTCTAAATAATTTTGTTTGGTTTAAGTCAGTAAAACTCTGTTTTCCATCAAGCAGCTGCTATTAATACAAATAATTAATAACAACCTAGGACAGGATAGATAGACAACAGCCTATATCAGTACTGGGAGATCAGAGCTTCACAAAAACCAAAGGTCAGAAACTGGTCATCATTCTCAGGGGTATCTCAGTATTTTGGAGACATTTATTAAATTCAAAAGGAGCTAAAAATATATTTTGTAGAATAGGGCAAAGCTGTCTCTTCTATACAAAGATATAAAGTTAGGCAGATTATTGCTGTGTATTGCTTAAAAAGGTAATGTTCAGGGAAAAGACGTCTCTGCTCTGTAATCCAATTACTGATGGTTTACACAGTGAGAGGGAAAAGCTTAGATCTTGCAACAACGATCAAGCTGAAAAAGCAACATGTGTACACAGTTGAAAAAGTCTTTGCTTTTCACTCTATCTGAAGTTTATTCCTTTAAAGTGTGTTTTATTGAACCCCCAAATCCTTCCTTGTGAATCATGTATAGATATTCTGCTCTATAAACCAACAGCAATTGATTTCAATCTCTGTGGTGTAGGTTTAAAATTGTGTTGTTATATGTTAGAAGGAAAGCCAGAAGTAATGACTGGAAATCCAGATCCCAGCTGTCTCCTGGTTTGATTGTCAGTTTCGTAGCGGCTTAGCACGTCTTCATGTGACCCATCTGTCAGTCTGAAACACGCTCAAGCTGCAGCTTGAAGATTCTCTCACAGCCACAAGTGTACAACATATGTGGCAAGATGAGAAACCTCTAACATCACCACCAAGTATGCAGCCTGCATGTTGAAAGTTTCACAGTCTACAGAAACACAGCCTGGGTTTTGTCAACTTTAACCAGCAGCTGGAGGGAAGAAGAGGTCGAAAGAGAAGCAACAAATCATGCTGTCACTGACTGGCTTTCAAAGTGACCCAATTATTTGATGACCTGATTCTCTGCTGGAATGTGCAACATCTTTTTGAGCATGTCCAGCAACCCAAATAAGTATCCTGCTTTTGGATCTGCTGATTTCATATTCAAGATAAGGGTGGGCAGAAAATTTCAAATCCTTTCTAGCGTTCTTCTCATGTCAGTATGGTTAGGCATAATTGCAACAAAGGTAATGTGACTGATAAAAACCTGAACTTGAAATCTTGGAAGGACCAGAAAAGTATTGCTCCTCATAGGTTGTGAGACAAAATCTCCAACGGCGCGATGATGTTTTAGAGACTTGAAGTTGTTCAAAGAAAGAATTTTTTTCTTTAGTCTTGCTCCCTCTGGAACCTTGAGCTTTAGTTTCCAGAAACAACCAATCTGGATTTATCTTAAATGAAGACAAGAAATAAAGTTATAAACTGCAGGTAAGGTGTTAAGTTCTTATCAGCTTTTAACAGAACTGACAGAACGTTTGGGTTACTGCATGTGCTAGAGCAGACGCGCCATTCATGGATCTTAAAGGGAAGTGTCATGATACCACTGTGTTAGGTGTTGGAGTTCCCTGCTTATGTTCTCTAGTTGCTGTTATTTTAGTTCATCCATTGTTGTCTTATTTATTATTTTATTCCTGTGTTTTGTTACATTTAGATATTTTGCTACATCTCTTCTCAGTTTCCCTGTCTGCTCCTGCTCATTTACCCTTCTCTCCCTCAGTCTTCTCAGCTCTCATTGGTCTCAGCTGTTTGTCATGCTCACCTTATTACTCTCACATGTTCTCTATGCCATTTCTCCTCACCCTCCCCTGTATATATCTGCCAGATTTTTCTCCTCTTGTTTGCTTGATTCTACTGTTGGTTACCTGCTCTGTTACCCTGTTTACTACCTGCTTCATGTATGTAACCCTGCCTGCGTTCAAAGTCCTGCATCAGCCTGTAAATCTGCCAGTTTGTTAAATTAAAGACTATTCCACTCACCATGTGGCTTTCATGGGCCTTTCTGCATCTTGGTCCACCATCCAACCAGCACCTTATGACAGGACATGACTGGACGTGACTTTGGGACGTTTGTGGAGATGGAACACATTACTGGACTTCAGATGTGCAGAAATATCAATGCTTTTGAACAGGTATGAAAGGAGTTGCTGCTGACCAGAGGCTGCCAGTGTAACGGTGTGTCTGACCTTACAGGGGTGTGTGTTGCCTTTTAGTCCTTAACGCAGGAGTCTTCTGTCGGGATTCAGCTCCCGACCATTTTCCACTTACTCTCTGCCCCTCTTCTGTTGGGTTACTCTAAAGTTTCCTAGTGCCAAAAAAATATTTAAAACAAAACAAAAAAAATGGAACCTAATTAAAAAAATTCTAAACTATCCCTTTATCTTTGTTTTATTGGGTTTCTCGTAATTATGACATGTAACGTCAGACTTTGAAGAGCACTGCCTCCAGTCTGTATCCCCATAAAACTAATCTGATGGGTACATAGGTGGAGGAGCAGCTCTCCTCAATGCCCGACCTCAGCTTGCCAGGTAAAATGCCAGTTAAAGATGAGCTGTACCTGTGTTTAGGTTAGGTTTACTCTCTTTTTATCTGTCTCTCTTCTCAAAGCGTTGTCTTCAACATAAGCTTTGAAGTCCTCGTCTACTTGTTTGAATTTTCCCTCCTCCTTCTTTGTTGCTCAATGTTGGTGTCTTCCTCAGCTCTCCAATTATCTCCTTAAAGCAGGAACAGAGTTGTCTGCCGCTGCCAAACAAACGGCTGATTACAGAGCAGAGAGCCTTTGAGCTGCTTCAGTCGCTGCAGAAATTAAAACATAATAAGCCGACAGTGGAAAAGCTGTCGGCACCAACAGTCAGCCAGGAGCTCTTTGTCTCAATGGCTGATTTGGCTGTAAACCATACTTGTTAAATTCAGTATGGCAATGTGAAATTAAAATTATGTCAGGGTAAAATTTTTTTTACAATACTTACATTCTGTACTACAAGTTTAAATGAGAAAATCCCCCCCAAAACACATGGAACAGATGCCGTGGTCACTTGTAAAGCTAGAAAGACTCGGCTTCACTCCTCTGGTGTCATGAAACATGCAGAGACTTGGTTTGTGTGGGATGTTTATTTTAAAGCTTCTGTCCCTGGTGGATCAGCTCTCTGCTGCTCTTGCAGCTGTTACTGCGCATTCAGAGGGTTGATAAGCCACTCATTGTTTGTGTGTCCCTGTCATATATAGGTCATGCTCTTGTTGTTCTGCCTCCTCCTCGCTCTGGGTGCACTGCATGTGTAGGTATGTGTTACTGTTGTCCAAACAATGCACAACAGCACCATGAGATTCTTTCCATCTGAGGCTGAAGCTCCTGTCACCCAATAAAGGCTTCCAGCACCTCTGACTGCGGGGGGGGGGGGGGGGAAACCGACATTGTTAGGATGTACATCTCTAACACTCAGCTGCCATTTAGCTTGACCCGTTTCTTTTTTTTTTTTTGTAATTATATATTTTTTTGAAAGAGCTTACAGGCAAAAACATGAAGAAATGGCATGAGATGGTTTCCTACAGGTGATTAGGTTAAATAAACTGAACGTATATAGTGCTTTTCTAGTCATACTGACCCATCAAGGCGCTTTTAGAAAACAGGTCACATTCACATATTTACACACCGGTAGGCAACATGGACTTTAATGTTCTCCCCAAGGACAGATAGACATATTAGTGGGTGGAAGCTGGAATCACAACCTTCTAAATGCTGGAGGACTTTTCTTCCCACTCAACCACAGCCACACAAGGTTAGCTTATAATATTTTATGACTTTAAATATTTTGTCCTTTTTGTGGCTTTTTCAGGTCAGCCAGTCATTGTTTAAATGGTGAATGGTAAAAGCGTGTATAGCACTTTATCAAGTCCCCAGAGACCCCAAAGCGCTTCACACTACATTCAGTCATCCACACATACACACATTTATACTTTGACAGTGGTAAGCTACACAGTAGCCACAGCTGCCCTGGGGGACAACGACAGAAGTGAGGCTCCCATACACAGGTGCCACCAAGCCCTGTGGCCACCATCAGTAGGCAAGTGAAGTGTCCTGCCCAAGGAAACAACGACTGAGACAGACATACTGGGGGCTTAAACCGGCAACCCACCCACGGTCGCCATTTTTGTTTCTAGTTAAGCTCGGTGAAGTGTCAATCAAACAAACGTAAAACGACACAAACTCTTCCAGCCCACTCTTCCATCCCAAAGCATTCCACTTCACTTCTGAATAAATAAAGCTGGATTAAGACTTCCATGCCCCTAGAGCCAGATTATGATGCGGCACACCCAGACCCGACCCCACTGCCCGTTGCCTGGGAATTGACTCCCCTAGCACCCAACCTTAATATCCCTCTCTATAGGTACTGGTCCTACTTAAGAGGACTTTCTTGAGCCAGGTGCAACCGAGTCACAGGAGTCCAGGCTCAACCACCAGGTGATCACTAACAAGCTCCCATCCTACCCCAACCCAAAGAGGGTGTCCCTATCTACCTAATACAGCCAACATTCAATAGGTACCCGTGGCCCATTGACACAGAACTTCAACTTGCGCTCTATCTAACCCTTGAGGTCAGTTTGCCATCAGAGGACCTACCACTGGCTGCGATAACACAACCCATTATTCTCCGCAACCATTCTCTTCAGGGGCCCATTATCACTGGCAGTAAAACAGACCCTCAGTTGATGCTGCCACCTCAATGTGTGACAGATAGTGCTGTATGTTTTGGTTTAAAAGCCCCACCTTGACACCTATAAACACACTTCTTGGTCAGCACAGTCTCAGTCTATTTTGATGTTCACATCACTTTGGACAGTGAACTGGGTGTTCTAGCATCTTCCAGTTTATGTTAAACTTGAGTCTTGTTTGTTCTTTGGTTGCTCCAAAACAAACTGACAAATTTCCTTTAATTTCTGAGGTCAAAGTTTGGGTCAGATGAATGAAATTTAGTGGCTGGACAGTCTAACACAAATCCCAAACACACTATAAAGCTGGTTTAGGGAGGAATAAAGCAAATAAATGTTTAACTCCACCCTTTCTGATAAGAGTGGTCAAATATCTGGAGAAAAACCTATATTTATAATTAATACTGTATAAATAATAATATTGACCCTGTGTGGAGTAGAGAAAATGTGCAATATACTCACCTTTATGCACCAATTTCTTGTGTTTAAAATAGTTGTTTATTGGATCAGCATTCCACCTTGTAAAACAGCAGTTCAAATGTGTCTCTCAAAGTGCCAAATTATTTTAACATTAATTTTCATGATGAGTAGTTGTACTTCTCACTGGACCTGTGTAAACATGTTTTTTTTTTACTCCAGTACTTTCTACTGTTAAATTTATTGAATATAAAGTACCACATTTATGTTAAACAGTGGAACTGTGTCTGCAGTTAGTGCGTGGCACATTGCATTTTATTCACTCATGTATCATGTGAGAGAAGATCCAGGTGGTGAGTGAGATCCTGGAGGTTCTTACTATTTATGCTGTGTTGTGTAGGTCTCATTCCCTCAGGGCTGTGATGTGCTCTGCAACAGACTGATGAATGTGTCGCATCGCTGCTGGAGTTTAGTCTGAGAGCAAAAACATGCCTCTATATGGAGACAAGGCCTTCAGGGAGATGCAGGCTCCTCCAGTCACTGCCGTTAGCTGCCCAGACTATTCATCTTGGCACCAGGACTTGTCCTTCCCGGCACCACACATGCACTCAGGAAAAGGCAAGCCATTCCTTCTTGCTTCCTGCCTAGAAGGGTCTGATGAATTATTTATTCTGTCAAATGACAAAAGAGGGCTGTCAGACCGTGCATAATCAAACAGCAGCTCAGTGAGGATGTCAGTGGACATCTATCATTAACCTGAGGAAATACATGCATTGTCACATTAAATAGTTGCATTTCAGCTTAAAAAGTCTAGACTCTTTCTTTCTAAAGTTAACATGTAGAATGAAAGCTTTTAATTTGATTGTTTTCCAATTCTGGATAAATACAGAAAAATAAAAATTAAGAATGGAAAAAATGTTGTTTCCAGTCTTTATTTCTTATTCCATTACTTTCTACATTTCTAAAAAATTAAAGGTCTTTTTTAATTTATATTTATAATTAGATGATGATCTTTATTTTTGATTTTCCTCATCAATCTTTAGTTTTTGTCCCACTAATTTAAGACTTTGGGTTTTGACTTATTAAAAGAATCTGATTTGAAAACAAAAATGGGCCATTTGACTGATACTTGTAGCCTCTAAATCCTTTTACTGTTGGGTTGTAAATTGAACTCCATATTTAAATTAGAGGTCAAACAAATAATTGGAGATAGTAAGTCTTTATATTTTGTGAAGTGAAGCTTTTTACTACTCACAAACCTGTGATACAAATATATATGTATTTAATCATGGATAGATACAGTTTCCGCCCAGGACACAAACACTACCATTATAGCAGACATGGAAGCAGCTATCAAGTCATACAGTGCCTTTGGCAACAGCTGAAAGAAAGTTTGAACCTCATCTACAGCCTGTCTCAGGCTAGTGCCAACTCAGTTAAGTAGGGTGTCATCTGTATAATAGTGGACTCAAAATGTAGGCATATTCTTCTCAATGATATTAATAAAAATGGAAAATAAAACTCTTTGGTACTTAAAGTAGGTGTAGCTGTTTTCTGTTTACCTGTTTAATTTTTAGTTTTTACTTTATTTATTTTTGTCAGTTTGATTTATTAGCAGCAACATTTTGAAGCCAATTCAAGAACAACTTGTATTAACTTCTTTAAATATTAAATAGTTCTGTTGGAGGTACAACAGAATCAGAATTTTCCCACCTAATACATTTCCCACCAGTAAATGCCTTCTCTCCAGGCTAGTAGGAAGGCCTGGGTTCCTGGGTTTGTTCTCAAAAGGACATTTTCTTGTGATGGTTGCAGAAGAAACAGGAATAACTAGCAGAGCTGCATTTACTTGGGATGTGACATTAATCCTTGCTCGTATACTGCCATGCTTGCTCACAGTTTCACTGTTAAACTGAAATGGAGAAAAACCTGCCTGAGCTGAAAGTGTTCCTGCTGAATATCTTTTAGATTATTAATCACACATAACAGGTGTTTGTTGGGGCTGTGGCTCTGTTGTCATTAATAATTTCATGGCTCCTCCAGAGCCTGAATAGTGTAGGGTGAGTGCCATATTAGTTTTGTATTGAGCTATGAATTAGTCATCTCAGCTCTATGTTGGTAACTTTGATGTTGGAGCATGCAGAGGAGGTTGGAGGTTATCTGGAAGTCAGAGTGGGTAGTTGAGAGTTTGATCAAGTAAGGGAGGGGGCTCTTTGCCCAGCTTGCCCCTCGCCACATCTACGGGAAAGTCTTCCTTCTTGCAGGGGGAAGGTCTTTTAGATGTAAATTCAGCTGACTTTTCTGTTTTGCCCCAGTTTTTCACATTTTGAGCTGCCTCCCACTCCCCATCTTGCTGTCTCTTTCTCTGTTATTTTTGTCACACTGCAGCTTTCTAGAGGATTCTGTTTTTCCTGTTGTTTCAGAAACTTGGCAAATCACTTGAGGATGTCTTCCTATAGGTATGATAACACAGACTTCTAAATTCAGATTTCGTCTAGAAACAAAGACAGGATGCTATTATGCTTCTTCACATTAAAACACTATTTTCCGGCAAAATAAATTATCCATTAACCAAAACACACAAAGTCTTGTGGGGAGGTCATAACTCCAACTGGTATGTTTGATGTCCTTGTGCAGTGCGATGAAACAACCACTCTACATAAGGTACTTTACTTGCTGATTGGATACATGGAAAGTATTCACACCCCTTGGATTTAAAAAAAAATTTTTTACTTTACAACCACAATTGTTCATGTTTTTTATTGGGATTTTATTTGCTAATACACAAACAAGCACATAATTGTACAGTGGATAGAAAAACGGTTTTCAATTTTGTTTACAAAGAAAAATCTGAAAAAGGTGGAGTGCATTTTTTATTCTGGCCATTGAAAAAGAAGAACGGCATCTTGCTATGGGGATGCCTTTCTTCAGCTTCTCAGAGTTGGCAGAAGGATGGTTGGAGCTTCAGGGAAATCCTTGAAGAAAACCTGCTGCAAAAGACTTGATTCTCTTCCAGCAGGGCAACGACAGTAAACTTACATTCAGAGCTACGAGGAATATTCATGTTTTAGAATGGCCTATTCAAAGTTCAGACCTAAAAGGCTGGATTTATTGTACAGATACTCTGTATTGAGTATGACTGAGCTTGAGCTTTTTCACAAAAAAAAAATTATAAACTTAAATTTTAATCTCTAGATGTGAAAAGATGGTTGACACCCTAAAAAGTCTTGTCGCTGGACTGCAGCAAAAGGTGGTTGTACAAAGTATTGACTCAGAGGGGCTGAATACAAATGATTGCCACACTTTCAGATTTTTCAAGTAGTGAATCTGAGGTCATTTCTGTTTTCACTCAGTCACAAGGGTTAAATTGTTTTAAGAACTTGTTTTTTGATGTTTTACAGGACATGTGATGTGTCCACACTCTTACTGCACATTCTTATTTTATAAATGGCAGTACCTGGTTCTTAGATATAAGGGCTGCTGCTGATGGGATCTATGCATGATCACAGCTGGTTTTTTTTATTGTGGCTGATAATCTGAGTTTAAAGACATCACATATCAGATATAAGTAATACTGAAAAGATCTTTAGGTGGAACTATTTTGGAGCCGGAGGGCCAGTTTTTGGCCATTTCATAAACCTAGAGGTTTTAAGGGGTTTCTAGCCTTCTTTTCAACACACCTGTTTGGTTGCTCAGCCCTAAAAAAAGACTTTGATCCAATCCCTTTGCAGGTGTCGGCTTAACAGGAAGCATGTAAAACTAATTGCCCCCCTCTGCTTGACAAACCGTCAGACCGCTTTGCACCTCTGCCAAGGGGGGAGGAGGGGGCTGTGCAGGGAAGGGGGTATTTTGCTGCTGTCTGTCTGTTTGTCAGCAGGATTAAAGCATGTTAGGTGTCACGAAACACAGTTGAAAAGTGGAGCAAATAAAGAAGGTATTACATTTAATGGGATTTAGGCTAGCTTTAAAATTACTGGTGCACCCTCTAGTAAAAGAAGCCAAGCAACACTAAAACATTTTAGTTTATTGATTTTCCTTATATCCTGCCATAGTTCCATGTAGTCATTTTTGGTCTTTTGAAGGACCACACCCACCAAATCTCACATCATGATGGAGGAAAGGTGCTGGAGGGAAGTGGTGTGTGTGAGAGTAGGTTTGATTTTACACTAATCTATATACTTTAAGAAAGGGCCAGCAGAAAATCTTGTGGTGAACATCAGAAAATAGTCCAAAAACCACTTTCAAATCGAGCAGGTCACCTGAAACCATGTAGTTACAGGGATGACAAAATATTCCTCCTGCGTAGGGGGTATAATGATGTGTTTTATTTACCTCAGAAAAAGATGTTGTAATGACCATAAGCTAATAGAGTTTGCAGTTGTAAAACTGCTAATAATTATGCTCAGTCACCATGGTAACATATATTAGAGAATCAGTACTAGCAGGGTTTGACCTGTAAATGATCTGAACTTACATAATGTTTTTCTAGTCACACTGGCCACTCAAAGTACTAGAGTCCCATTGAGCCACCTGCACTTACACAGATTGCTAGGCTACCTGGAGACAAATGCTTCATCAACATGATAAGGGAAGCTGGAATCAAACTCACAACCTTCTGACTGCCAGACAGCCACTCTTCCACTGAATCCCATTGTACCACGGCAGATAGGTAATGCTATCTAGGCTTTTAGAAAGCAAATAGTTTATTTCCTGTGAGGCAGGTATTCTTCTTGGCCGATGAGGACAACATACTCTTTAAAAATCACCTGCTATATTACAAAAGCTCTCCTGAAACAAATAACACTTTCAGGTGGAAAAAAATTATAGTGAATTCAGTAGTTGGTAAAATAACCATTTATCCAAGAGCTAAAGAAACCGTATATCAGATACCGACTTTACCATCAATAACCTCTGCTTAGCCTCGCTAACGATATTGAAGGTGAAATTGGAATGATAATGTATAGCTTTTTTGAGGTAAGGTTCTGTTAAAATTGTCAGTAATAGTTCACTTACCTGTAGTAAAGAGGTCATACACCTTTTAAGTCAAGAAATGCTAACGGGTGTGGAAGGCTAACAGTTAGTCATTTTAAGAATTTAAAACAACGTAAACCAAATATTACGCATTTATATCTGTAGGATACAACTTTATATTAGCAGATATTTTCCATCTGCACGTTCACAAGTCACCATTGTTATGTTTGTCACTATTTTTTCCATTGGACAGCGTCCATGTTATTTTGCTACAGTTACATTGGTAGACTGTTGGTTGTGTCAGTCTGCCTAATCAGCTGTGACTCATTGGCCCTCTCTGAGAGATTTGGAGTAAACTTTGGGTTTTTGTGACCTAGTGAATTAGCAGCAAAGATTGTATATTCCTGTGCTTTTCCAGGTCTTATGCCTGTTTCAGAATCATCTTTAAGTGCTATGATCAGCTTACCCGACAGATGAGGAATCTCTCACAATTAAAGTCAGAATTCTGACTTCAGGAGACAAAAAAGTTCATTTTTGCAACTTCAAGCTTGGAAAGTCTGATTTCCCAGTGCAAATGGAATCCACCATATTTTCTCAGCAGCAACATAGAGGACTGTTGTGAGCATTGTGTACCAAGAGCTTATTTAAATAGCAACCACTGTTTGGTCACTTATCAATGTAGTTATTCCCCAAACGAATAACCTTGCATCTTCATGTAGCTCTAAGCTTTTCATAGCGCCCACTATGCCTTTTTGCATGTGGGTTGCTGGTCAGAGTTGATAGGATGCACGGAACTAAATCACACGGCAATCCTGGACCAAAACCTTTGTTTGTTTGATAATATCATTTTAAGATGAAACGTTTGTGTTTATGATTTTAAAAAGTCAAGGTTGTGAATACTTTTGCAAGGCAGCATATATTAACCTGTTGTCAAATATACTGCAGTGTCATCATAGTGAAAATGGAGCTCTACACCAGCTGTACAACGCTTCAACTTGACGAGAATAAGCAGAGGTTAATGAGAGGAATCTTATTTTTCCCATGTCTTGATATACTGTGTATTTCATCACTACTGTATTGGTACCACTCTATTTTGTACTTCTGTAAAATCCAAGAATTTAGCAAAAAGGTTTCTTGCAATTGCACCAAAATGAGCAATGAGAAGTTGAAATGTTTCATAAGTTTATGGGGGGCAAACATGAAATCAGAATTAGTTTATAAACAGAACTGGCATTCTCACTAATTAGAAAACACAAATCTCCTTTCTGCACGGGGGTTGAACATGGTTGGAGTTGTGAGAGGATTTCTCTGGAATACTCCAGTCTGTTAACCGTGGGGGAAGGGGGAGGTCAGAGGTCAAAGCACAGTGAGGCTCAATCTGGCAGAGTAAACACACACTCTGACTTTTCCTGCCTAGCATGTTTCTGTTTCTTTCTCTGGAAAAGCGTTGAACATTAACCGGTAAATGTTTCAGCAGACTGTGAGTTTAGCTTTGAGGAGCGAAGAGTAAACATTCACACATGCAAACACTCAGTTCCTACAAGGATGTTTTAAGCAGTGACTACAAAGTGTTACGTTTAATTGATGATTTTCACTAATCAGCTCCAGAACGTTTTTCACTGGGTCCTCTTGTGAAAACGAAATGTCAGCAGTTGGTGACTTAATGAAACACAGGAAAACAAGCTGGTGTTGTTGGTATTTCATCTAATTAGGAGCCATCTCATGTTTTTTATTTAACAAGTGGAGCTGAAATCTATTAAAAGCCACATGAATGGGCTTATTTTGAACCTAATATCTGAAGGATGAAAAACCAGGAAAAAAAAAGCCTTGACAGCTTTTCATCTGGTCATAAAACACAGTTTGAGTTAGAAAGTAAAATTGAAAAACATGTTTTGTTTCATGCCGGTGCCATGAAATGTAGCTCTAAATTCAACCTGACAAATTAAACATATGCTTTTTATTCAGAATGGGAGGCTAACTTTAGCGGTCAGCCAGATGTAGCACTCTCACTGTGTTTACAAATCCTTTGAGATTGGGTATTTGACAAAATATAAACTCTAAAAGAGTGACATGAAAGATAGTCTGCCACTTTTATGGTTTATACTTTCTATCAAGTCACCAAAATGCTGCCGGATTACAGATTTCAAATGCTTGCTCTGCTGCGGTGACTGCACATCTGCAACTTATCTATAATTAAGTGAACTGCTTAATAGGACATGTAACCTCAACGCAAAACATGTTCTGCATTGAGGTGATACCATAGGCACGGTGTGAGTCTGGACATATTCAAGCTACCATTTGGAAGTTTAAAGAGAAACCGTTCTGTCCAATTTACTAAGCAATGTGGCCCCATCCTCCATCACTGCCAAACATTCTGCCAAACTTTCTTGTCATTCAAAGGTTCATTGGATCCTGTGCAATAAAGCGGCACAATATATGGAATCACAGTAGCATCTCAATACCAATGTATGTAAAATCAAAATCTCTGCTTGGATGCAAAATTAGTAGGGCATTATATGTCAGGTGCCAGGCATTCACGCTCTACATATCAGTCAAATGCTTAGCCAGCTGGTTGGCCTTTTCTGCCCTTAATGCTCATGACAGATATAGATATTTCGCGATTGAGGTGCTAAAGCTCTTGGGACAATGTGTGATTGTTCCGAATGAAAAGTGTCCAGAAATTTTATAATGATTGTAATCGATATAATATTACAGTTTTCACCAATAGTATTAAATATTTTCCTCATTTTCATGCATCTTCTTTGTTGCTGGCAAACAAACGTAGTGTCATTACTCCCACCTACTGGGTTGGAGTGTGTGCATCAGTGTTACTAGTGAGGCCAACAATTAGAAAACAGAGAAAGGTGAGATTAAATGTTATTCTTTTCAGTAATAAATTAATCTAAATGAACACATTATTGTTCCAGCCCTAAATAAAAACTACCTAATGGGGGTTTTTCACATGACGTCACGGTCATGTCACTGCACTGTGCAATCGCCATCTTGGGTTGCAGCCTGTTTTTCGTTGTTTTAGCGTGATCAGTGAGGCAAAAATCCGGACCATTCAATTTAACTATAGAGAAAACTTGCTTAATTGGAAACTTTCTGGACGGTTAACTCAGAAATGTTCCGTAAAACTTGTTCAAGCAAAGCAAGTAAAATTGGCATTCTTACTTGTGTCTAATAAATACTTTTTTTTACCATATGGTCTGTTTTTGAATGAGCATTAAAAGTTGGATGTTTTGGGGGAGCTAAGGTGTCTGCTAAGAATACAATGGTGTTCAAACACAAACTAACAGGTAGACAGTACTGGGGAGTTTAACAAGGAAGAGAAAAAACACCCAAATAAAACAGCAAGCTCATCCTTAAACCCTATCTAACGTTTTACAGGTTTCCCCTTATATCATACGGAAAACTGACCTGATAAATTGACTTCCTAGACCTCGTGACCCTTCCAACCTCAAAGCTTTCTTGTATCAGTGCTCCCCTTATCTGCAGCCTTTTCCTTGAGGGAGCTTCAAAAGCAGTTATGCAAGTGGAAAAAAGTGCTCCAGCCTTTATTCTAGTGTGACAAATGGATTTGCTCCTGGGAGGAAGCAAAGACCTTAAGAGCAGGGTTTATGATGTATGTAGGAGGCACGGTGGTCAGCTGCTGACATGTGGAAACAGCTCAGTCTCTGTTTGGTCTCTCAGTGACTAAGTTGTCTCTGAGAATATGTGGCTGGGTTCAGAGGAAGCTGTAGACTCAGCTGCTATCCAAACACAGAGCGCTTATATCAACAGTCATGCTTTAAAAAAAAATGACTCATGTTTATTTTCCAAGATATCACAACCATGATTAAAGACCAGTTAATTTTAAGGAATAAAACTAGTTGGTTAAGGTTAGAGCCTCAGCCTCTGTGATTCATTAGAAGCATTTTGCTGAATCATGCTATCCTTTAAGTCACAAAACAAATCTTCCAATTTGCTTTAAAAATATGAGTTACTTTAGACTCTTAAGGTTAAAATGCCTGCTCTTCAACCTTTGTTCCTGTTGTTGCTTGCAGCAGGTCAGTGAAGGTTAAAGATGGGCAAGGACCCCAAGCTAGATGTAAACATGAACCGGCAGTATTTTGGGAATTCAGTATACATGAAAGGACATAGATTTTGACATTCCTGAGAGTGAAGACATGAATACGATTTGGCAACACATAAAGGTTTGGCCTTTATTTTAAAAAATCAGGCTAGATTTATTCACTTTGAGTGAAGAACAAAAATGACTATGTGACATTCAAGCTGCATGTGTTCAGATCTGGCAGTAACATGCATCTTTATGGATGCTGATGGCTGATTCATTCACAAATAGCTTAAAGAGTTGTTCACACTTGACAGTAAAATTTGTTCTTATAGAATCTCCGCTAGCCTTTATTAAACTTGGATTTCTGGAAGTGATGTCTGTCTTGTTAACCGCCATGCAATTGCTCTCAGCATGTGACTTCCTCTGGTGTAAGCTATTGTTATGAGTTCTATATATGTACTTAAACTTGACTTCCTGTTGCATCTATGTTTGATGCTCCTGTTTTGAAGTATGGAAGGAAGTAGTTCTTGTGTTGACATAGTGGTCTTTTAAACTTTTAACTTTATACTGGCAGTATTTTGGGAACTCAGTATTTCTTTTTTTTTTTTTTTTACATCAAACATACAGCAACTGGCTAATCACTAACTGATTATCGTAATTACCAGCACTTGTACAGCACTTCAAGTCCCCAGAGACCCCAAAGTGCTTTACACTACAATCAGTCATCCATCCATTCACACACTGACAGAGGTAGGCTACATTGTAGCCACAGCTACCCTGGGGCAGATTGACAGAAGTGAGGCTGCCATACAATCAGCGCCACCTAGCCCTCTGACCACCATCAGCAGGCAAGGCATGTGAAGTGTCTTGCCTAAGGACACAACGACTGAGACAGACAGAGCTGTTCGAACTGGCAACCCACTGGTTACAGGGAAAACCCCTGTCGCCACCATTGCCCCGATTATGGTACTAAATTTGGCATCTGCACATCAACTTTTTATCAAATTCTTATTTATCGCTAACTAACTATCACTTAACTAAAGGGCTATTTAGCATTTTTTAAATAGTAGTAAGGACTCCATCTAATCTGCTCTAGTTTATAATCTAAAATCATGAGAATGATCATACCTGAACTAGATTATATGCTGAGTAGACATCCAGTTTGAGATTTATGAACTCGGTTTTTGAATGAACAAAAAGAGCATTTTAAATGCTGTTTTGCTATTAGGACCAACATAGAATTGGACAAGCATAAAACAGCAACATATGAACTCAAACCTGGAATTATTCCACACTGATTCTAGTGTCTAAAACACATTTTGATTTGTAGAACCTTTGATTTATTTGTAAAAACAGAAAATTGGAATTTTTAGTTTTCCCTAAAATATTGCTAAAACAGTGTCTCCTGTTATTCTTGTAGACCCAACATTGTGTATTTTCTTGTCTTGTAAACCGGATGCATCATTGCACCGCTACCACTGACATTTTGTAAAACAACAAAAGGTTAGTCACCTGAACCAAGTTTTTATTCAAATATTTATGTATTCTGTTTAGTTATTTAAAAAATCCTTATTATTCTAAATATATGGTTCAGTCCAAAAGTATCCTCATCACTTGCAAATTTAGTAATCACTTAATTTGTCCAACAAGATTCTTCCAACTTGAAGTAATATTAAGGTTCTGGAGTGGCCTGACAAGGGTCCCAATTCGAATCTGAGCTAAAGATTAGAGGCCTGTATCATTTCCTATGCAAAATATCTTGGTTAAATAAAAAGACGTTTCAATCGACAGGAGTATGACTAATTTTGGACTTTAATGTAGCCTTTATAGATAAAGATGGTCAGTACCAAGTAATGGGTGCAGAATAACTGGTGAGTTTAAAAAAATGAAATCTGACAAAAGACAGATTTTAACATGGTTATTTAAAATTTAAATTCCAGGAACATGTTCAGAGTTCTTATAATGGAGGCAATTCTTCCTCCTGAAAAAAGCTGTTCAAATCTCCCAGAACACATGTTAAAACCAGTTTTGAAGTTGCCATGGCAACACATCACATGTGAAAGAAGGAAAAGTGCAAGTCGTTCCAACATGTGACTCCTAGTTTCACACCTCACCATTGCTCTCAAGAAGTCATTATCACCTCTCAGTAGGAAGGAGATTCCGTGGAGAAAATGGGGTTATTCCAAGCCACTTTCCCACATCAAGCTCCCATTCCTTGTGTTTGTGCATGTGTGTGTTTGTGCATGTGTGTGTGTGTGTGTGTGTGTTGGGGGGTTGGTGTTCTCATTGTCATTATCATAAACTGTATGTGACAACGGTCAAGAAGATGCAGGAGCCATGAAGCTTTCAGCACTCAGAGCAAGCGGTGGAGGGACGGCTTTCTCACACTCTGTTGGAGTCACATGTTTCCTCACCAGCAGACCACATTATACATAAGCCTCAGTTATTCCTGCTACCTTCCCCCTCTGTTTTTGGCACTTATATGTAAGCTCCACCCAGGCTTTGTTTTTCACTGCAACAAAACAACAATTAAAAGTTAGTCTCATGCTAATGGTGTCATTGTATTTATTTTACTGTCAAAAACTTTCCACTTAGCAGGGAAACATATGTGCAACATCCCCAAGGGCCAAGCAACAGTTTATCAGTCAGTTCTGTGGAACTCTGATGTGATCTGTTGGCAGTCATGTTTAGCAGACTGGACCCTAATGAGACTGAAGCTGCTCCAGACAAGTTTGGCCTTAACAACCATCTGAGGTCAGTGTGCAACTCAGCGGATTAAAGGGTCGGTCAGCATCAATTGTTTTTTAGGATAAAAGCAAAGAAAGGCGTTCACATGGCAACCAGTCATCTGGTGCTCGTCCAGCTGTCTCAGGCTGTTGAGCTGTTTCAGAAATATGGGAATGTGACCACCACCCCTCTAACAATAATGCTGATAACACTTGCCATCCAGCCGTCCCCACCTCTGTGTTTACAGGACACATGGAGATGGGTTAGAGGAAAATTATGAGGACAATGATTATGGAGTCTTTAGAGCTGAAACATGTGGCCTAAATATTTGTGTTGTGTGATCTTGTTAAATTTGTCATTGGTGTGCCTTTCTGACTTTCCGACAGAAAAATTCTCTTTTACAATGAAACAACAAAAGAGTAAAACTTGTAGACCTTGAAATGAGCAGACATCCTGCGTCAAAAACACCAGTTGGGTTTCCATAAAATACTACTGTTCTTGCTGAAAATGCTATGAATCAGAAAAAGGCGGACCCAAAATTCAGCCAGACACAGTACTGAAAGTTTAAAAGGTTTATTCAGCCACAGGAAAACGTCACACACGTAACACTCCTCACAGCTTCCAGGAATCACTGAGGCAGAAAGAGGGATTAGTGACTTGTAGTCTCTCCAGATTTTGCAGGGATCAGAAAAGCCACTAACCTGCTTTTGTCTTGAGTGGAACTTGAAACCCAGAGGGGAAACCTCAGTGGGCCGCAGGCGGTGATCTCCACAGCTCAGGTAAGAAGTGACTCCAGGCTGAATAATCCGAGGGCTAGGCTGGCTCAATAATCCAAGGACAGAAACAGGGTCAACGATCGGAACAAGAGGCGTCAGGCAAGGGGCAGGCAGAGGCATAAACCAGATGCAGGAAACAAGGTCGACAACCAAAATCCAAATAGTCCGACAGGGAGCAGACAGAGGCATAAATCCAAAAAGCAAGGCAAGGTCAAAAACAATGATCAGACAGGAAGGAACGCTGGATATCTACTCACACGATGGCTTTCAAAAATCTGGCACCGTCTGCTTGTCAGAGTCGGTAAATATCCTGGAAGACACAGGTGTATGGAATGCCATAGATTGCACTACACAGCAGCAGCCACCAGGTGCATCTAATCTGCTGATTGTAGCCAGGGAGACAGGGTAGAGCAGATGTGCCAGAATCATAACAGAAAATCATTATTGTCACATTTCAAACATATATTTTTTTATTCCTTGTTTGTGCTATGAAACATAGGGCAAAGACAGGACTTGTCTCTTTATCCCACAGTGCACTGGCAAACTGTAATCTGGCTTCTTTTAGGTTGCTTTTGGAGTTATGGCTTCTTCCTTGTTAAGTGGCATGTCAGTCCATTTTGGGGTACACGTCTGACCTTGAAAAAAGTCTTGAAAAATAATCTAAAGTATTATTTTATTGATTTGACATTTAGGAGATTCAAATAAGGTTTTAATGCTGAATGACCTAAAAGAGGAAAGTGAAGTTTTGTCAGACAGTAAGAGAAAAAGATTATGGGTCTTTTTATATAGTCTGTATCTGAAGTATGTAAAGGAACAGAGAGGTCTACTGTCTGCTTGATTCTTAGTTGAATTTAGGCCTGATGTTTTAAGGAGTGAAAATGTCCCTGTCTAACCTTTGGGTCTCTTTGATGACTTATATTAGGATTTCAAAAACATACACAGCAGTTCTCCCTCTGAACTCGCTGACGCTGAAATTACTCACTAAGCCCTGCAGAGACAATTAATGAGAAGGGTTTTAAAAACAGGAAAACAAATAAGGTGAGAAAGCAGAGTCAGTGCAATAAACACTGTCCTAAGATCACAGATGTATTAAAGGGGACATACCATGCTTTCTTTTAAATCCTTCCTTTTCCTATTTAAATTGTTCAGATGTGGTCTGTAGAAAGTGGAACTGCAATCAGGGCTGTAGCCAGACTTTAAGACATACTGAGGTCCACCACTCATTATCCCCCTGCACATCAGTTGCAAAGAAGACCAAAACTTAATTAAAATGGAAACATTTATTTAAAACATAAGTGACTTGAATGCAACATGTATTTGTGTGTGTGTTTGTGTGTGTGGTTGTGTGTGTGAATCCATGGGGAGTGACATCATCTGAAGCAACAGGGACTCAGGGCACAACCATGATGACTCACTGAAATTACATGAATTAGTTTATATGAATGCTAATTGTTCACACTGCACAACCACATTCAAAACACAAGATTTGAACATACTTCTTACCTCGGTACTCACACTCTCACCTGTCTCTCCTGACAATTCAAAAACATAGACTAAAGTAATTCACCTGCCTTACTCTCTCTTTAAGTCTGAATTTATTAGATTTAGATTTGACTCACTGAAATATTTTTCTAAAAGAACATAAATATAATTAAAGTGTGCTTTATTAAGTAATACACACATTTAATAGTGAAACTGGACTTTTGTATTGTATTCTTTACAGTAGAATTTAGCCTGGATGTCACTGTAATAACACATCTATTCGTGGACAGTAGTAGTCTAGAGTGAATATAATACGGACCAGTCAGTTTTTGTTTGTATTGAACAACACAGGGATAAGGGTCTCAGCAACCCATCCTGGCTGGAGTGGATAGACAGCAGTCATCTATTTAATCTCTCTTACCTTAATCACTTATCTGTCTTTTCATCACACTCTTCCCCTCAAAGCCAAGCTTTGAAAAAAACTTTGTGTTAATTTAATGGATCGAAACATTAGCTCTTGCAATAGAAACATCATTAGTCTGTCACAGCTGCTCAAACAATGTCATCAGTGGGCGGTAATTATTCTAACTAAACTTAAACAGCGTTATGAAGGATGAAGACTAGTGAACTATTATTTGGAGGATTGAAGTAGAATATTTTTAACAAGTTACTGCTGTTACGTCACATCGTCAGCTGGATTCTTCTTCTTCTGGTCTTTATTTTAGCAGTAGGGTATGCAAAGCTGCACTCTTCTTCGTAGACATTGAGTTTGGCTACTTTACACAGTCGCAGCACCTCCTACAGTAACCTGGTAGAGCTACTCAGAGAACCATGCTGTCTGAAAGCATTGTTTTGATAAATCAGTTATTTTATACACAGCAGAGAAATACTGAGGTCCGGACCTCGGTGTCCTCAATGGTAGCTACGGCCCTAAATGCAATACTTTGGTTTGAATTTGCCGTTATTGTAGCTCTTCAGACGTTCATTTTACAAATTTTTTACGCTTCCTTTTTGACTGTCTCGTTTTGTTGCGGTCGCTTTAAATGCAAATGAGGCACTTCACAATTGTAGAACTTGGACTACAAGAATACTGCGAGAAAAAAATGGCGGATTTGCTGGATTGGTTAGCCAGAAGTCCATGACCATCTTTAGAAGTTCCACAGAAAATACTGTGACGTAATACAGAACGAAATGTAATAAAAAGTGAAAACATCTGAACCAAATATGACCCAAAAAGTATCAAAATATATCATTGCAGGATCTGGAGTGACTAAATTCATTTTTATTTCTTTCAGAGACTCCCAATACACAAAAAATTATTTTTAGTTTATTTTTTAGTTTATTTAAAAACTAAAAAAGTGGATTTTGCATGATATGTTCCCTTTTAAAGGGGTCATGTAAGGGCTAGTTTAATCTCTGTCTCACAGCTGTGGCTGAAGTTGAGCTTTTACAAGTTTTCAGAATCAGAATCAGAATCAGAATCAGAAAAGCTTTATTGCCAAGTACGTTTTTGGACATACAAGGAATTTGTTTTGGCGTAGTCAGTGCAATACAATACAAATTAAAAAGTATAAACATATCTACAATATAATATAAATATATGTGCACAGTTTTAAGTGAGTGAAAGTAAGTATAGAGCAGTATAAGATGCAAGAGCAATAAAACAGTGCAGATGATCATTGTGCAAGTATGGCAGTGCAAGTAAAGCAGGAGTCCAAGCTGAGCGTTAATGTAACGCATAGAGTTACAGGTTACAGGTGTCTTGTCAGCAAAAAAAAGGGGGGGGGGTGTGGGGGAAAGGGAGAGTGTCAGTGTGGTTTCCGAGCTTTGTTAACAAGGCTGGTGGCAGATGGGAAAAAACTGTTCTTGTGGCGTGAGGTTTTGGTCCGGATGGACCGCAGCCTCCTGCCAGAGGGGAGAGTTTCAAAGAGTCTGTGACCGGGTGGGAGGGATCGGCCAGAATCTTCCCTGCCCGCTTCAGGGTCCTGGAGGTGTACAGTTCCTGGAGCGACAGTAGACTGCAGCCAATCACCTTCTCAGCAGACCGAATGACACGCTGCAGCCTGCCCTTATCCTTGGCTGTAGCAGCGGCGTACCAGATGGTGATGGAGGAGGTGAGGATGGACTCAATGATGGCTGTGTAGAAGTGCACCATCATAGTCTTTGGCAGGTTGAATTTCTTCAGCTGCCGCAGGAAGAACATCCTCTGCTGGGCTTTCTTGATGAGGGAGCTGATGTTTGGCTCCCACTTGAGATCCTGGGAGATGATGGTTCCCAGGAAGCGGAAAGATTCCACAGTGTCAATTGTGGAGTCACAGAGGGTGATGGGGGCAGGTGGGGCTGGGTTCTGCCTGAAGTCCACAACCATCTCCACTGTCTTTAGAGCGTTGAGCTCAAGGTTGTTCTGGCTGCACCAGTCCAACAGATGGTCCACCTCCCATCTGTACGCGGACTCGTCACCATCAGAGATGAGTCCGATCAGGGTGGTGTCGTCCGCAAACTTCAGAAGCTTGACAGACTGGTGACTGGAGGTGCAGCTGTTGGTGTACAGGGAGAAGAGCAGAGGAGAGAGAACACAGCCTTGGGGGGAACCGGTGCTGATGGTCAGGGAGTCAGAGACGTGCTTCCCCAGCCTCACGCGCTGCTTCCTGTCAGACAGGAAGTCAGTGATCCACCTGCAGGTGGAGTCGGGCACACTCAGCTGGGAGAGCTTCTCCTGTAGCAGAACTGGGACGATGGTGTTGAAGGCAGAGCTGAAATCCACAAACAGGATCCTGGCATAGGTTCCTGTGGAGTCCAGGTGCCGGAGGATGAAGTGAAGGGCTAGGTTGACTGCATCATCTACAGACCTGTTGGCTCTGTAGGCAAACTGCAGGGGGTCCAGGAGGGGGTTGGTGATGTCTTTTAGGTGTGAGAGCACAAGGCGCTCAAAAGACTTCATCACCACAGAGGTCAGGGCGACAGGTCTGAAGTCATTAAGCCCTGTGGTCCTTGGCTTCTTGGGAACAGGGACGATGGTGGAGGACTTGAAGCAGGCTGGCACATGACATGTCTCCAGTGAGGTGTTGAAAATGTCTGTGAAGACTGGAGACAGCTGATCAGCGCAGTGCTTCAGGCTGGCTGGTGAGACAGAATCCGGTCCAGCAGCTTTCCGGGGGTTCTGTCTCCTGAAGAGTTTGTTGACGTCCCTCTCCTGGATGGAAAGAGCCGTCCTCGGCGTGGGTAGGGGGCTGGTGGGGGGGAACTTCAGGGTGGGGGTTGGAGGTGCCAAGGCCCCTCTTGAGGTTGGGGAGGTGGGGGTGGTGGATTGTGGCTGCAGCTGTTGGGGGGCGTCGTGGGGGATGGCTGCAGGACTGTCCCTTTGTCTTTCAAAGCGGCAGTAGAACTAGTTCAGGTTGTTGGCGAGGCGTCGGTCGTTGATGGAGTGGGGGGCTTTCGGCTTGTAGTTGGTGATTTGCTTGAGCCCTTTCCAGACAGACGCAGAGTCGTTGGCTGAGAACTGGTTTTGGAGCTTCTCAGAGTACAGTCGTTTGGCCTCTTTCACTGCCTTGCCAAACTTGTACTTTGCCTCTCTGTATATGTCTTTGTCCCCACTCCTGAAGGCCTCTTCCTTATCCAGTCTTAACCTTCTGAGTTTAGCTGTGAACCAGGGTTTGTCGTTGTTGTAACTCACCCTGGTGCATGATGGTACACAGCTGTCCTCACAGAAGCTGATGTAGGAAGTCACAGCCTCTGTGTACTCGTCCAGACTGTTGGTAGTAGTCCTGAACACATCCCAGTCTGTACAGCCTAAACACGCCTGGAGATTCTCCACTGCCTCACTGCTCCACTTCCTTGTCGTCCTCACAACAGGTTTGCAGAGCTTTAGTTTCTGCCTGTATGCAGGAATCAGGTGAACCATGATGTGATCGGATTGGCCCAGTGCAGCACGTGGGACGGCGTGATAAGCGTCTCTGATGGTGGTGTAACAGTGATCCAGAATGTTTTGTTATGTCCTGCTGACTGAGTCTACATTTGTTGCTCATCTTGCTGCTTAAAAAGCCATAGAAGCCTCATTGATAAACAAGCACATCATGTTTTTTATTAATATACTTACAGTGCCTTGCGAAAGTACTCGGCCCCCTTGAACTGGTCAACCTCTTGCCACATTTCAGGGTTCAAACATAAAGATATAAAATTCTAATTTTTTGTGAAGAATCAGCAACAAGTGGGACACAATCGTGAAGTGGAATGAAATTTATTGGATGTGTCAAACTTTTTTAACAAATAAAAAACTGAAAAGTGGGGCATGCAATATTATTCAGCCCCCTTGCGTTAATACTTTGTAGCACCACCCTTTGCTGCAATTACAGCTGCAAGTCTCTTGGGGTTTGTCTCTATCAGTTTTGCACATCGAGAGACTGAAATTCTTGCCCATTCTTCCTTGCAAAACAGATCGAGCTCAGTGAGGTTGGATGGAGAACGTTCGTGAACAGCAGTCTTCAGCTCTTTCCACAGATTCTCGATTGGATTCAGGTCTGGACTTTGACTTGGCCATTCCAACACCTGGATACGTTTATTTGTGAACCATTCCATTGTAGATTTGGCTTTATGTTTTGGATCATTGTCTTGTTGGAAGATAAATCTCCATCCCAGTCTCAGGTCTCTTGCAGACTCCAACAGATTTTCTTCCAGAATGGTCCTGTATGTGGCCCCATCCATCTTCCCATCAATTTTAACCATCTTGACTGTCCCTCCTGACAAAAAGCAGGCCCAAACCGTGATGCTGCCACCATGACTTTCTTCTTGCCACTCTTCCATAAAGGCCAGATTTGTGCAGTGTACGACTGATCGTTGTCCTATGGACAGACTCTCCCATCTCAGCTGTAGATCTCTGCAGTTCATCCAAAGTGATCATGGGCCTCTTGGCTGCATCTCTGATCAGTCTTCTCCGTGTTCGAGATGAGAGTTTAGAGGGACGGCCGGGTCTTGGTAGATTTGCAGTGGTCTGATACTCCTTCCATTTCAATATGATTGCTTGCACAGTGCTCCTTGGGATGTTTAAAGCTTGGGAAATCTTTTTGTATCCAAATCCAGCTTTAAACTTCTCCACAACAGTATCTCGGACCTACCTGGTGTGTTCCTTGGTCTTCATGATGCTCTCTGCGCTTTGAACAGAACCCTGAGACTATCACAGAGCAGGTGCATTTATACGGAGACTTGATTACACACAGGTGGATTCTATTTATCATCATCAGTCATTTGGGACAACATTGGATCATTCAGAGATCCTCACTGAACTTCTGGAGTAAGTTTGCTGCACTGAAAGTAAAGGGGCCACATAATATTGCACGCCCCACTTTTCAGTTTTTTATTTGTTAAAAAGGTTTGACACATCCAATAAATTTCATTCCACTTCATGATTGTGTCCCACTTGTTGTTGATTCTTCACAAAAGATTCAAATTTTATATCTTTATGTTTGAAGCCTGAAATGTGGCAAGAGGTTGACCAGTTCAAGGGGGCCGAGTACTTTCGCACGGCACTGTACAGTACGCCAAAATATAACTTAAGCAAACATTGCCATGATGTGCACCTGTTTGTGTTTTTGTTAATTACACTCACCTGTTTTCCAAGTAGTTCTTGTTGTATTTAAGTTCCTGTTTTCTGTCCCTTCATTGTCAGCTCATTTGTTGTCATCTCTCAGTTTCTTAAATTTCCTCTCTGTCTGTTAGTGTTTTATTAAATATATATTCATCCACCATGCGCCACCATGTCCTGTTGCCTCTCTGGTCCTGCTCAACCACAAACTGTGAAAGAAGAACCCAACCAGAAGAAAGACAAGGCAACAGATGTAGGTATCAATACTGTTTTTGAGTGCTACACCAGAGGGAGAAAAACATGCACTGGTCAGAGGACAAGGTGGATGATTACAGCCCTAGAACCGCTCTCCGCCACCTCCGAGCAGACAACCATCTCACCGCTCCAGGTGCTGAAATAGACAGAGCACCTGTCGACAGCCTCCGAGTCCAACTTCGCACTTCCTCCACTAGAAGTTTCACTAGAAGTCCTGCACTGGCATGCCCACAGCCTGCTCCCTGGCTCCAGTGTCGGACTTCTGTGGAGGATCCTGCTTGTTTGTCCATGCAGCCAGGGCCAAATCGTATTTTCCTGTTCCTGAGCCTGCTCCATGCCATCCTAGCCCACTTCTCGCTGCCTGGCAGGGGCAGAGCCTGCTGATAGCTGCCTCTGAGCCCCAGAACCTGCTCCTCGCTGCCTCAAGCTGCTGTTGCCATTTCGTGCCCTGGTGGACCCGCCTCCTGACCCAGCTCTCGAGGACTCAGACGAGGTTGTCCACGTGGATCCGCCTCATGTTCCTGAGTTCTCTGGCAATGGTGTCCAATTGGACCTGCATTGTGTTCCTGCTCCCGAGTCCTCTGACGAGGTTATCCAGGCGGACTTGCCTCATGTTCCAATCCCTGAGTTATCCGACGTGGGTGTCCAGGTGCATCCAACTTGTGTTCATGCCTCAAAGCTCCTTCAGGTTCCTGAGCTCCTGTTGTCCAATGTTACTTTTTAGAAGTTTCAAACCTCCCATATGTTTTTATACTTCCCTTTCAAGGAGACAGACTTTGTGGTTCTGTTTTTACTCTTCATGGCCAGTCCTTGTTCCCGACAACATATTGAACAGATGTTCTAAAATACAGGAAGTGTCAGGTCTAAACAATCTCCAGGAGGTGAACAGTAAGTGAAAGTGGTGACATAAAGAAACAAGACAAAAACATATCCACAAAAGAGACCAGCTGATCATCTGCTGGATCCAAATAGCTTTATGTTTGTGCTAACATAAAATATTATAAGTCAAACTGTGTTGGCTTTGGTATTTTTATACATTCAGCAAAGGAAATGGAAAGATTGTTAGTTACAAAGTACCTAAAGATTCCTAAATTTTAAGACAGATTTACAGTGTGTTTGACATGTGTTAAAGACAGTAAGCTATATTGAAGAAAAATAAAATAAAAACTAAATTGTTGAAAGTTGCAAAGTGAAGTTTATGTACTAGTTTGGTTAAAAGTAGAGATGCACAGAGAAATTAGCTGTTGACTGGAATCAGATGTTCAAAACCCCAAGATTTGATCTTTTTCTGTGAATGCAACATAAGTAGGTGCCACCAGGTGTTGCTTAAAGTAATGGTCAAAGTCAAAGGAAGAACAGAAGTGTAAGAAGCTATTTAAATGGAAACAGTAAAACTCAGCAGTTTCCCAGCCTGTATGACAGCATCGGTGCTCCCAATGTAAAAATAATTTTCAGAGTGTTGTTCTTATGCCTTCTCATAGTTCCTTAAGTTGAATCAATATCAACTCAAATCAGCAGGTCAGAGATCAGAAACTGCCACAAAACTCTGATTGTTGCATCTGTAGTTAAAAGCAACGATGGCACAAAGATTTGGGGTTTATACAAAGGTTCAAAATGTGAACCACAGTTATAAATCAGAGAAATCAGAAAAAAACACTGTTTAAATCACTCAAATGAGCATTAAAACAAGTAATCCATAAGAAAGAAGAGACCTTATCCTTATCTATGAAAGTTAAAGTTCTGATTCTACCTAAGACCATCAGAGGATATTGCCATGTTGTTCTCATTTGGCACAGATTCCTCGGTAGCCTTTTTGACAGGTTTGTTAGACAAATTCTTTAGGACTGGATTTTGAGGTAAAGAGAAACATTGCTTGTATTTGACATTTTGACTTCCAGAAATGTAGTTATTTCTGAAGATGAAGCAGCAAAGGGTCTTTATCTAAAGTTGGATCTGAGTTTTGGTTTCATGAAGAGAAGCTGAAAACTGAGTTCTGAGTAGTAAAATGGCTACAGACAGCAAACCATATAGATTAGCTTGAAATGGTGATTTGATATGGTTGTTAAGAGTGTATTGGGTAAAGAAATGGAAATGCTGGCTGCTGTGTCTGCCCGCTGCAGGTAATTCTATTCTCAGGGAAGGATTAAATTACTCGAACAGATTTTTCCTCTGGTTTCATCTTTAAAGAGACGGGTACCTTGGGAGCCTTCAAACTGTATTACCTTCACTTTTCATTTTGCTGTAAATCCAGAATCAGTTCTTCTTTTTAAATATAATTGAAAGTTGTATAATAATTCTGCTCTGAAGAAACAATGGTTTAAATTAACCATAAAAGCTTAAATTTAATATAATAATCATGCCGATGAGTGTAAGAAAACCACAACTGTACTTGCTTCAAATAGAACAATTTCTTGTGTCCTTCACCCAAACCTCCGAAAGTGGCTAACCATACACTGAAAGCCTATGTTTGATCCTACAGAGTGGATCTCAACACATGACATCAGCTGCAGGAGTATTGCAGGGGAAACCCTAAACCACCCATTTCCTCCAGAGAGATTTTGGAAATAAAGACATGATGTCATTCAGACCATATGTGATCAAGGACTAAATGCAAGTAAACGATTTCCGTCTGACAGTTATTTACTATTCTGACAATAGTCTGAGCTTTTTGTAATGTCCTTCATTAGCCCCGAGTTGCAATTCATCATCATTCTTAGCAATTATTGACCAAAATTCTGATATTTAGTTTTTTCTTTACAACCGGCAGTCTAAGACCACATTCTTTTTCTAAAAGTCTATTTGTTGTTTGAAGTTGTTTTTGTTGTTTTAAACAACTGCATCCCAGAGCAGCCTCACCTGCTTGGACCTGCTTTTTAAAATTAGATTTAGTATGGAACGGAAAAGGTGTATCTCATATTCTGGCTACACTCTGAAGTTCAGCTGTTGGACTTGCAAAAGTATTCATATGACATGATTTTTTTCAAATTTGATGTTGCTAGTACAAAACCCAAAATATTTTATTTGTCTTTAATTTGTATCATAGGTACTCTTCAACTGAGTGACTGAATCTAAAAAAAAAAACCCAGAAACAAAATACAGAAACAAAACATCACATTGTGTGATTTAAAAAAAATAATTAATTTGTATTTTATTGCTATGAATCAAATACTTATTGACATAAGTATTTGATCACCTAACAACCAGTAAGAATCCCGGCTCTCACAGGCCTGTTAATTCTTCTTTAAGAAGCTCTCCTGTTCTCCACTCATCACCTGTATTAACTGCACCTGTTTGAACTCATTATCTGTATAAAAGACACCTGTCCACACACTCAATCAAACAAAGTCCAACCTCTTCTCAACGGCCAAGACCAGAGAGCTGTGTAAAGACATCAGGAATAAAATAGTAGACCTGCGCAAGGATGGGATGGGGTACAGGAAAACAGCTTGATGAGAAGGCAACAACTGTTGGAGCAACAAAATGGAAGAAGTTTAAGGTCACGGTCAATCTCCCTCGATCTAGGGCTTCATGCAAGATCTCACCTCATGGGGCATCAGTGATCATGAGGAAGGTGAGGGATCAGCCCAGAACTACACAGCAGGACCTAGTCAATGACCTGAAGAGAGCTGGGACAACATTCTCAAAATGACCATTAGTAACACACTACACCGCCACAGATTAAAATCCTGCAGTGCACACAAGGTCCTCCTGCTCAAGCCAGCGCATGTCCAGGCCCGTCTGAAGTTTGCCAATGACCATCTGGATGATCCAGACGAGGAATGGGAGAAGGTCATGTGGTCTGATGAGACAGAAATAGAGCTTTTTGGTCTAAAATCCACTCACCATGTTTGGAGGAAGAAGAAGGATGAGTACAACCCCAAGAACACCATCGGTACCGTGAAGCATGGAGGTGGAAACATCATTCTTTGGGGATGCTTTTCTGCAAATGGGACAGGACAATTGCACCATATTGAGGAGGATGGATGGGGCCATTAACCAACAACCTCCTTCCCACAGTAAGGGCATTGAAGATGGATTGGCTGGGTCTTCAGGCATGACAATGACCCAAAGCACACAGCCAGGGCAACTAAGGAGTGGCTCTGTAAGAAGCATCTGAAGGTCCTGGAGTGACCTAGCCGGTCTCCAGACCTCCAGACCCAATCGGAAATCTTTGTAAGGAGATAATAGTCCGTATTGCCCATCGACAGCCCCAAAACCCGAAGGATCCAAAGAAGATCTGTATGGAGGAGTGGCCCAAAATCGCTGCTGCAGTTTCTGCAAACCTCCTCAAGAACTACAGGAAACGTCTGATAGCTGGAATTGCAATCAAAGGTTTCTGTACCAAATATTAAGTTTTTTTTTTTTTTAATGTATCAAACACTATTGTTATGCAATAAAATGCAAATTAAATACAAAACAAAAATCACACAATGTAGTTTTCTGGATGTTTTTTTAAATTCTGTCACTCAGAAGATAGCATAGTCTTAATTCAAAAGGTTTCCAAAAACATAGCACAACGTAGCATAATCACTGCAGGAATAAACATGAGCTGAGCCCAAAACTTACATGAATTTCCTGAGCATAAGCATAGCACAAACTGAACATAATCAGAGGTAGTGAACAGAGAAGTGAACAGAAGGAACCAGCGAAGAACGATGAAAACCAGAGAGCTTATGAACAGAGGGAAGTGGAGTATGGACCAATGAGACTGAGAGGCAGGAAATCACAGAAGATAGGACTCAGGTGTGGACCAGGCTGCAGAGAACTGAGGGAATATGAATAGTTGCTATGGTGACCAGACTAGAAAACAAGGGAACACAAGAGGAGCTAGACTATAACATAATCAATAGGAAACTGACTATAAAAACAAAACTATGAGTAAGGACTAAATAACAAAACTCAAGGAAACAGAACTAAACGAATCTATGGACAGAGATAAATAACTAAAAGAAACATAAGAACCTAGAGTAATCATTAACTAAAGTAAACTGAGAACTAAAGGAAATAGAAGAAACACCACAACTTAATAATTAACAATAACTAAAGCCAACCTATAAGGAAGAGCTGGAACTATAGAAACGAAACCGAGGAACTAAACTAAGAAAGAACTACACCACAGAAGGGGAACCAAAAGACAAGAGGAAGAACAGGAAAAAATAAACTAATAAACTAGAAGAGTGGAAAGCGAACAAATACCTAACCATAAATAAACACAGAGATACTAAGTGAGAAACTAAACTAGAGAATCCAAGGAAGACAAAGAACTATAATAATGATAATAATAATAATGATAATAATAATAATGATAATAATAATAATAATAATAACAATAATAATAATAAAACCATACAAAGTAATAAGAAAACAACTAAGAAACTAAGAACGAGAGTAGAGAAAACAACAAACACTAGGAGGCAGTAGAAGGAACAAAGCTATCAGGGCCATGGGTGCTTTTTAACTAAGGCAGAACACTTAATTAAAAAGCATCCATGTCTGACAGAACTCGGAAGTTCAGAATGGGTGGACTGGATGGATGTATAGTCTCAAATATAAAATGGTGAACTACAGGTCAAAGCTCTGTAATCTTGGATTTCCTGAAGTTACATGCAACGCTCTCAAAAATAAGCATCCTGGTGAAAAGAAACCCACCCAAAATGTTAAAAAAAGCACACAAAGGAGAAGTGATTTATCTATCTCCCTCAGTATGCTACAGAAGAAGGCGGAGAACACCAAGAGCAACAGCGTCTCCAAATTCTGTCGGAATTAAAGAAAAGAGACGGCACGACCATCAACGAGCTGATGTCCAACACTTTTGAGCATAGAAGACATGATGTCATCAGTCGTCAGCTGAACATCAAAGAGCTCATGGACAGGTGGCCTGCCTTGTTTGACTTGTAACAGGTGAGTAAGTGGCATTTATCCTGCACAATATTCAATACAAAGAAAATGTGCAGGCTGAACATTCTGAAATTGTATTACTTAAATCTAAGTTTGTAAATGGGGCCTTTCCATTTGTGTATTGTGTTAATGTTTTCTAGGTCAATGCCAAATTTCCCAGAATCAACTCAGTGAGTCTTGAAGCCAAATCTATGTTCATGTTGGACCATTACTCCCATAAACTGCATTCCATCTTCCTAGCCAAGAAAGGTAGTGCTGGAAAGAGACATTGTGCAGAAATGAAATCTCTACAACAGGTATTTCAGTTTACGCTCGTGTTTTTTCTGTTGCTTTTCCCTACCTATCCTGACATTTCTCTTTTAAGCAATATTTACCTCACTAATAACTGAATCTTCTTTACTCCTACATTCAACACACAGTTATTGGCCTCAGGCAGGCCTTTTAAGTGGACCCTGTTGGCTAGGTTAATATACTGTATAAATTAACACTTCCAAAAGGTGCACTAAGGATTGCGTAATGTATCTTGTCGGCTGTTAAAATGTTTTGATTTTCCAGTAAAAGAGTTCGATTGCCATTCAGGAAACCAGAAAAGTTGTCATTCAATGCCTTATCAAGACAATTAAGGTGGGTACAGAAATTGGCTTTCACTTTTTCTTCCAAAACAATCTGTACAGTTTAAAATAAGTTGTTGCCAATTATAAATACTTCCAATTGATCATTTGCCTTTTTTGTGCCTTTTGAAAAAGTCTGCTAAACTAACCTTGTGAGTATATATTGCCTAAGTCTGTGAATATAGCTGCATCAGTGCTTCAGTATCTTTATGTTATATAAAATTGTATATTATGTAGTTCTGGCTCTTTTTTTTGTTACCTTTCTTCGCCTTGTTGTGATGTGATCTTAATATTGTCGGCTCCCATTGCTCAGCAACTTAATCATACAGAGACGCCAACATCCAATATTACTTCTGCTACTGTCTACATTCTCCTTTGCATGAGGGTCGCTTTGGGGTTGTGAACCGTTCTGATGACTAGGAGTTTGAACGACCATGCAAAAAAAAGTGTAAATGTAGCCTTAGATTATTCCCTAGGTTTCTTTGTATTTCTGTTCAGGTCCTTCCTGGTTATCTAGTCTACCTCCTGCTACTCATCTCCTCTGATTGCCCCTCTGGTTTTCTTTGTCATCTTCCTTCTCTTCAAACCCCTGACTTTGTTTCTGTTTGCTTGCCTGTTCCATGTCTGCAGTACCTCTATGAGTGATTGCTCCCAGTCTGTTCCCAATTCTATTGGTGATGTACCTGGTTTGGAATGAATGTGGCTATGTCAACAACGTAGGAATTATCACTGAGGGTTTCATACTACTCAACCACCTTGGGGATCTCATGCAGAGCCTGCTCCTACCTGCTAGGGCTGACTCATGCCTTGGACCTGAAATATCCCCAACCTCTGAAGTACAGTTTTGAAGTATTTCAAAAGATGCTTGTGGAAGTAGATGCTGGAAAACCTTTCGACAAGAGATAAAAGACTAAAAAACATGGTGGTCATCTAGTTTCTGGGGAGCAGTTTACCAGATAAATATAAAAGGAAGTTATACACAACCCATGTGTGCAATGTTGAAAATTAACTGGATCCTTTATTATCTTTAGGTTCTGGATAGAAACCTGAACAATGTCGCCATTTAGCCAAACCATCTCCAAGTCTCGTCTTGAGTCCAAAGTGTTTATCCCATTTAATGACCAGTTTTGAGTATTCATTTACCCCTTGAATTATTATTCACTTGTTTTCTCTTTTGATTCTTGATAGGCACAAAGTTGTTCAGATTATGTCTTAATTCACAGATTATTATTTTGGGTCTTGCTAAACACAGATCTGATTTAAATCTGTTCCATGTGAAAAGTACATCATGCTATAAAATGCTTTTTTTTGGTTTACTGTTAGGGAAGTAGCATTTGAGTAATGTTGAACTCCTGAAGTAAAATACATCTATAGCATGAAGTGAATTCAGTAAAACAATTAAGTTAATGCAACACAATTTTTTTAAAAAGTCATTAGCAAGATTTTTGGTACCACTGAAAAATGTTTTTAGTTATATCCACTTAATTTATTCAGTGCTTCCTACTTGCTTTCTTCTTTAGGGTTTACACAGTTACAGTATGCCAATTAAATGCCCTGAAATTATTTGGCAATTGTGCTGAATCAATTCATTCAGACATAACTGAAAATATTATGTCTACTCATTGCTGATGGTTTGTTTTACTTGATTTTAAGGCTGTCAAATTAACTCAATATTTTTAAGTGTAAAATTGTTTTACCAATAAAATTAAGTTATATGCAGTGATAGCTTTTCGACTGTAGGAATGATTGTGTCTTTGATCTTGCAGAACTCCAGTATTACTGTTGATTAAGAGCTTGCTGTGGGTTGTGGAAGAAAAAAAGCTTATAATGAGGCTCCTCTGGTTTCACAGGAGGCACAACTTCCTCACCACCCATAAACCCCTAAATTATAGAACAAGAGTCTGTCTGCAAATCATTTTGTTCTCTCTCTCAAAAAAGCCTGCTTACCCTCCTAACTGTAAGCCGACAATAAAGCATTGGGTGTGGTGGGGGTTGACTTATAAAACAAAAATGAAGACCTGTAGTAAAAGAGCACAAATCCCCTAAATTCCTCCATTTTCCTCTCTGCTGCTTTAATCTGATTTTAATCTGATTATTGTAACTGATCTTTCCCTCTGTCAGAGTACAGCTTCACTTCAAACAAAGAAGCAGCTTAATATTCAAAAGGCATCAGATTAATTTTAATACCATAGCAGAGTTGATCAAAAGGCTTCTTTGTTCTATCAACAGCTGCCTGTTTTGCTTCTTTATACTATAGAAACTGTCAGAAGGAATTTACAGAGCAAAGTCTGACCCCGGTCAATGCCGACACTAACGTCCATCCAGAGTAATCCAATTGTATACAGCACTAAATACACATTTGGTGGCCATTTTATTAGGTACACTGTCCAACTGCTTGTTAACACAAACAAGCAGTTGTAAAGGGAGGTGGGGTACACCTAGAACAGGTCAACAGTAGTATAAATAACCACTTGCTACAATCAAGGTACAGGAAATACTTTCTCCAAATGCACAATTAGTTGAACCTTAAAGCAAATAGGGTGCAGCAGCAGAAGACCACAATGGGTGCCACTCCTGTCTGCTCAGAATGGGGAGGGTACCATTCACATAACCTCACCAAAATCATACAATAACAGATTGAAAAATGTTGCCTGGGCCGAAGAGTTTCAGTTTCAGCTGCAACATTCAGATAATAGGCTAAAAATTAAGTGTGTAAAATACTCAATTCTGCCTTGTATCAATGGTTCATGGTATTGATAGTGTTGTAATAATATGGGGGATATTTTCTTTTCACACTTTGGGCCCAAAAGAAACAGATGAGAAATGTTTGAAAGTTCATGTCCACCTGTGTATTGTTGCTGACTCAGTTAATCTACTTTTGATTGGAGTGTACCCATTGTGTGATTACTACCAGCAAGATAATACACGTCCCAAAGCTCAACCTATTTTTCTTTACTTTACAATGAGTTCACTGTACTCTCAACACTAGATCTCAATACAACAGAAGACATTTGAGACCTTTGAGGATTCATATCATGGATGTGCAGCCCAGAAATCTGCAATAACTGTGTGAGGCTGTTATCTCAATATGTAGCAGAATATCACAGAAATGTTTGATGCCCTTGTTGAATCTGTTCCCAGAGGAATTAAGGCAATTCTCAAGGAAAGAGTGGGTCCAACCAGGAACTATTAAGATGCACATAATAATTTAGGTAGTTGTGAAGGCATTAAAGATGCTTTGAGGACAAGTATCCTCAACTCTCAATCAGAGGTGGCCTGGTACTCTTCTATCTCACAATCCACCCTGAGACACACTGAAGGACCTGATATGACTCACCTGTAGTAGAAATGTTTACTTGAATTGTACTTCTTTCCTAAGTTGATAAAATCAGACACTACTGTTAGCTATTTCAAATTATTTAAACAGCCATTTGAGGCAATATTTTAAATGCAGGACTATTTTCAATTCAAAGTTTCATTTACTACTTTTTGGAATTCTACTGGAAAAGATGTTCTGTCACTAACTTGGTCTTATATAGATATGTGAATTACAGAATGCAGTATTACTATGTTTTCTCTGTAGTGTGGGATGTTATTCTGAACAATTTTGGAATTAATTGTAGGTTACCTGCTATGGTAATGATTGTAAACGCCCCTGTCAGTCAACGAACAAGAATGTGAGCAGTATAGCAGCGTGTTGCATGTTTACTGCCCAAATTACACTGTGCACATTATAGGGGTGTGGAGCAACTGACCGTTGCTAGCAAACCGTCGTGTGTTTTACTGGGATGCTTTTTCACAAGTTCAATTCTTTAGTGTCTGTGTGCTGACGCTGAGCTTTCTGAAGTCCCACTCTATCTATTAAGATATTATTTTATCTAGTAAAATTATGATCATTAAGGGTTTTGTAGTCCATTTAACTCCACCAAATTTAACCACGATTAATCTCAGACGTGTCTGAATATTAATGTCGTCCAAGTGACTGAATGTAACTGTGATGTCACAGAAACATCAGCAGACCTGTTCCTGTCCTGTTGTTTTGTTCAGCCGACAGGCCATTCTGTGACATGTCTGCGTGTTTATTTCAGGGGATGGTCATTTTGGCCATTTCTCATTTTGCAACTTTGTAGTTTTGGTAGTTTCGTCACCAACTTTTTCAGGTACAAATAGGAATGATCTCCTACAAGACATTTTGTATACATTGTGCAACAGTTTGTAACCGCCTGTGGGTTATTCTGAACCACCTTTGACAACTAAACAAGTTAAAGTTGTTTTTTTATAGTCTGCACTTAGTCTATATATAATGTCATTATAAAAATATTGCAATAAAAATAAATATGTCTAAGCAACAACAGAAGGTTCCTCAGTGTAGGATTATGATTATTATTAATTCATATTCATCAAGAATTATAATTTAAAATCATAATTTGAAAAAATGTTATTTCTCAATCAAAAATCATGACTTACAAACAGAAATCAGAGATATCCTCTAGTGTTGTGATTATGGGCTCAAAGCTCTTTAATAATTACAAATTATTAAGCAAAACCACCAACTGTCACTGTTTATTCAACCGCTTCACTGAAGGTGGGGAAACTTCGACCTTGTTTTGACAGATAAATCACTCTTGCATGAAATAAACACAAACGCTTCTCTTAATTATATATATGAAGATTTATTGAAGCCAAATAATCCTGATATACCATTATTCTGGTCCAAAAACCTTCACCTAACTAACAAGCACTATTCTACACAAAGGGAATGAAAATGACTACCTAACAATAATAATAAAAGGAAAACATATATGTGCATTTAGTGTCTATGAAGATTACAGCAGTAGTTTTATGGACAAAATGTGTAATTTGGGTGAAATGGAAAGAAATCCTCCTGTCGTGTTGATGTCTCGATCGCAGCGATCAGCTGATGAAACGGTGGGGCCACGGCCCTTTAGCCACAACCAGCTGATTGCCCCAAATCTTGACAAAGAGTCATAAACTTTGAGGCAGGAACTCAGTGGAAAATCTCCAGCAATAAAACTGGAACAAAGAGTGGTCGGGCAAGGCCCAGACCGCAGCTGCCTTGAATGAAAAACTTTTAAAAGTCCAACTTCTAACTCTTGGCTGATTTGGGATCAGCCGGACAAAACATTAACCACACACGATTCAGCAGCGCTTGCGCAGCAAATCAAAATACAGCTCAGCATAACATAATTCAAACAGTATTGCTACTGGTGATCCTACATAACCTTAACTGCCTCATCCTGCCCAGACCTCTAAATACACCTATCCGGTCTAATATGAAAAGAACGAAATTACTTTGACATTGATTTCTGCTCTCCACCGGTTGAAGAGGGATCAGGTCTGAAGAAAAGGAGGGGAGGGGACCACGCGTTCATTTGATCCCGTGATCAAATGAAAGAAAAAAAACGGTAATTTCTCATCCATCCAGGAGGGGAAAATATGAACCGTTACTCGATAGCATTACACAAGGAGGAAAACTCATCTCCTTGGACATTGAACTTCTGTCGATTTCCACCTGCGCCAGGTGTCGGCGTGGTCTTCCATCGGCAAATAAATCTCCTGATCTTCTCGTATCAGACAGATTTCCAGCTTTCAAGCTCTTCCGGGAATGGCCTTGTGGAGCAAAAGGTCACCTGCGAGCTTTTTTCTCTCCAGAAATGCGCCTCCAATGCGCTGTCCTGTGAGACAGGCGGGAAATGGCAACAAAACTTCATCTCCTCTGGGTTTTACACTCTTGGTGACGTCAGAGCTGCGACGTCTGTTGAGCTGCGTGTGTCAAAATGTGCGACCAAAATGGATGGCCCCAACATCAGGATTATTTTCCTTTGTTCATGGGTCATAATCTCTTACATTTCATAGTAGTCAGCTGACTCAAACAGGGATCAGAATCAAAATAAATCAAAATAGTATATTACAAAGCTTTCAAAACATAAACTCCTGTAAATATACTGGAATATTCATGAGATATGAGATTTTTCAGTATTTAGCTCCATAATTCATTGAAATGCTTAATTACAACAAAATAAAATTATATACAATGGTTTAAGTGCAAATAAATAACACTGGTATGAAAATGGGGATACATATTAGCAATTTGACCTGAAATAATTTGTTTGTATGCAAGATGTGATCTCAACACCGTTTTTTAATGCCAGGTGTGAATGGTTGTTATAAGGCTCATATACTTACATCTCAAGACTCATGTATATATTAGGTCTTAACAGGGCCCCAGACTTTTAGAATATATACAAAACCTTGCTTAGAATTTTACTCATCACAGTTTTTATTATTAGCTGTTTTTCTATATTTAAAGTTTTCCAACACTTGTATTTTTTGTTTTTTAAAGCCAGTTTTATTTCACTTGGGTTGGAATGCTTTTGCGTTGCACAAAATAAACTAATCCAAGTATTTAATAAAAAAGCAAGGTTTCCAGAAACTGTTCTTTCTTTTAATGGGACTTTAACTTTCTGAACAAACGTGTAATAATATTTCGGCCGCAGGCAAAGCTCAGGGCTCACCCTTCCTCCATTGAAAGAAACAATATATTTCATAAACTGTATGACTGTGAATCTTACTTGTCTTCCATAGCAAAATCATGTTCATTAGCTTTTGATCTTTAGTTTTTACTCAACTCAAATGTTTAATTAAAACCAAATGGTTTTTTTGACCATTTCTCCAGCTCCCTGAGCTTTGAAAAAAATGATGTACTCCATTAGTGTCACGCTCTGGTGGCCCATCAGGTAAATGGGAAGTCTTTCTGAAGACCCTTTGACTTTCACGTGTTTTCCTTCGGCTTGAGAGCAAAAAGCCTTCACCAAAGCATCAGAGACAGTACTGACCCAAATGGAAAAGTTTTCTTTGGGCTAAAAATAACCAGAAGTGATAAAGTGGGATGGTCATAAAATAGGAGAAAGCTTTAATATTTAGACATCATTTGGATCTCACAAGCTGTATGGTGTGGATAGGTTGATGCTGAATTATTCACGTACAAAGAAAAAAAACAATAATGATCAAAAGGTAAAGTGGAAATTGTGTTGTATTGAACACTTTCATTATTGTTCTTAAAAACTATTTTTCCACAGACTCAATCAATGGTTACACCGAGTCCAACAAGGAGGAAGTAGCTTTGAACCAACAAAGTGGGAAAATTAGACAAAATGGAGCTAAATGTGGAAAAGTCTCAAACTGTCGGTCAGTCACTACATGAACTCATCAATAGAACCCTAATTGTTGTGTTTTATAATTATGTCCCAAGGTACATTATACATCCATATTTGTAATAAAATTGAGCTGATTAGTTGTAAAAGAAAATGTAAAACAAGGAGAAAAAAAAGCACTACTAAATCCTTTACTTTAGTTTGGCTCAGTTTTTTTTTCTATAATGGTATTTCATATCAAATTTAATCTCAATTGTCCAGTTCATATCCAGTTATGTTTAATCTTATTGGCCTAAATTCAGTTTAAATCAATCCAGTTCTTTCGAATAGATTTAGTCAGAAGAAATCTATTCAAATATATTACCTTGCAGTGAAATTTATAATAAAGTAAGAACCGGTAAAAAGTTATGTCTGAAGAATAAACACACAACTATGAACTCCTTGTCATAGAATACCCGTGCCTTGCACACAATATGGACAAACAACAACCTGCAATTCTCTATTTTGTTCATCTTCATCAGAACACAACAGGTGGAAAAATTCTTGCATCTTCAGTGTTTCTTTCATCGGTTTGGGAAAATGAATGAATGGATGGTAAAAATCTTTCTTTCTACAGTTATACCTTTAATAATAAATAAAATATAGCACAGAGCACCCAAAGAAATCCACAGCATTGTGAGTGAAATCATTTACACAACATACAACCATAGCCTGTGAAATTACTCTATCTTTGATATTTAGACAAATGTTTTTGTGGAAGACACATTAACCCTGTCCAGATCTGACTAGCCACGTCATGGTTGTAGGGATTCATTGTTTGTGATTGATGTGATGTAAACAGAATAATCTGGTCAACGCAATTCAGTGTCAGTGATTTGTCAATAGACATGCGACTACAGCATGACAAAAGGAAACTCAGCTTTTTAATGTTAAATGGTCTGTACGTTTATAACGCTTTTTCAAGTCCAAGGATTCCAAAGCGCTTTACACTACAGTCATCCACCCAATGATACCCTGACAGTGGTAATCATTGTAGCAATAGCTGCCCTTGGGCAGACTGACAGTCTTGTTCGTCCTGTAACCGGTGGTTTACAGGACGAACAAGACATTGTATGTAACTATGTAACATTCTTCTTACATAGTTATAACAAGAAACAAAATTTTGTTACTGCCCCTATTAATACAAAAGAATGAAAAGAAAAATAAATGTAAAAAAAGAACACATTAACACAATAACAATTTGCTGAGGTACATACAATGTGTTTATAATCAGTCTGTACAGTGCACTTTGACCAAAGCAAAACTATATGTTAAAATACAGCTATACAAATAAATTAAGTTATATATATATATATATATATATATATATACACACATATATATATATATGTATATATATATATATATAATTGTAGACATGCAGAACTGCATAGTATATATAAATCTAGCCACTTTCTCTAAGGGTATTTAGTGGATGTACATTGATGCAGTCTCTATGGTGACAGGTGTTCACTTTTATGAGTTCTATTTCCTGGCTATAGACCTCAACACTCTGCATCCTGCGTCAGTTGGACCTTCTCATTCTGAAGTTAAGCATGGATTTGTTGGTCTTGGAGATGCTTATGAACCAAGTTGTGGTCAGCAGTCCACCCTGCCAGCCTCTGGACCTCGTTGCTGTATGTTGTGTTATCACCACCAGAGATGGGCTCTACCCAAGCTGTAGATGACAGGATTGTGTAGGAACTGACCCAGTCGAATGTGTATAGAGTGTACAGTAGTTTTACTGTTAGTCTGTTTGGTACAGTAGCACCCCTGCTGTTCCAGGTTGGAGATGGTAGTGTGGAGTGGTAGGTTATATCTGAACTTTGGAAGTCAGAAACTCTGAAAGCTGTTTATCACTTCACTTTACCTTTTGAGCTAAAGGACCACTGAGGTTGAAACCAGACCTGTTTTTTTCACATCAGCTCTATTTGAATCATGCTCTCTGTAGGTGTCTTTGGATATCTAAGTTTTCTAAATGTGTACAGAGGGTGATTTAGTGTTTGGTTAAATCTAGGGCAGACTGCTTTACAGCAGACCTGCTGAATAAACATCTCTATGAAAGAGGATACCCTTTGCTGCCTTTGTATGAAGGGGAACAGGTGGAGCTACTTTTGTTTGCTCAAACAGGAGGAGGAGAGACCAAGGAGCAGAAGCATGGTCCGTCTGATCAATTACAAATTAATCAGACACAAACTAGAGCCATCCACCTATTTATTCAGATCCCACAACAGGTGGAAGAATAAGACATTCTACAACTAAACATAATGAGAATGGGTAATAAAAAGAGTGGTCAGCTAATGACAGTGGTCAGCCAATGGCAATGGTCCCTGGAGGCCTGACATGATGGGGGTGTCTTGAATAATTGAACCAGTGAAGAGCTAAAACACAAAGGATCTATTGTCTATTCTCACCAGAGTGAAGGTTTTCCAGGAAAGCATACCTATTCAGACCCGGGCCTATGATAAGAGAGTTCCCCTCCCTTTGTGTTGTGGGTCAAAAAGACAGGGAAGAGGGGCGAGGCAGGAAGAGGGGGTGTTTCCAGCTCATTGATGTAAATTCACTGCCAGCCTGAACTGGACTTGAGTGGCTGCACTTTGGTATAACTCATGATTTTGACAGAAAGGTATTAGCAGCGTTGACTTATGTCACAATTGAAGCTGCTTTCACACTTAATTATCTAATCTTAAAAGTAGTGTTACGTAGGGTAATTATGAAGAAATTAAGCACATTTTGTGAAATATCACATCCTGTCATATTTATGAAGTATATGTGCTGCTTATTATGTTCAATTATTTGTATAGTGTGTGTATATTTGGATGAAAGGTGTAAAATGTGGTGTTTCACAGTATCAGAGCAGTGCACTTCACTTTTGCTGTAGTATCACTTTTGTTTGTTTTTCATATTTGAGGATCATCAGTCATCAGGCTAAACGGTTAATGCTTTATGCACAGAATATGAGTGCCTTTACCTGATCAAAAAATTATTAGCTAAATAAATAAAAAAATAGATCAGATGTGTGTGTATAGCGTAGCATGATTGAGTAACGTCGTTATTGGGACATGGCTGGCAATTCAGTAGCATTTAATTAAATTTTAAAGCCGTTGCAAATATGTGTGGTGTATATGGGGCCTCTAAGTTGCGACATTCATGGCCTATTTGTCAATATTTTTTAAAAACCGTTAGCAGATGGACTTAGTTCCAGATCAAATTATGAATGACAATGTAATGCTGTACATGCATAAAATGCAACAACTTCACAAACAGAAAAAATAGTCCCAAAGGCAAATTTAATTTTGTTGTAACTCCAGCTGTTTTTTTAAAGACTCATAGATGGTGATGTGTGTGGGCAGGAAGGAGCTCCTGTAGCTGTCAGTATAACATCGGATCTGAAGAAGCTTCTGACTCAAGACACTCTGCTGTTATATGACATTCTCATGAACAGGTTATTTGAGCTGTCTGTAATATTCATCATTTTATAAGGAATCCTTCCTTGCATCTCCAGGGGTTTCAGAGCAGTCCCCAGAACACAGCCAGCCTCTTTTATCAACTTAATGAGCTTTTTAAATCACTGACTCTGACGCTGCTACTCCAACTGATAGCAGAAGAGATTGCACTCTCCACAACAGAATTAGAAATGACCTGGATACTGCAAACACTGAATGACCTGAGTCTCCTCAAGTAGTAAAGTCTGCTCTGTCCCCTTTGTTACACAGCTTCACTGTTGTTTCTTCAGTCCAGTTTGTTGTCCAGGTGAACACCTTTCTTCTCCTGTAATCGACAAGCATCTCCTTTGTTTTGTTCACAGTTAAGATGATTGTTTCCAAACCATGCCACAAAGCTGTCCACCACCTCTCAGTACTCCATCAGTACTCCATCTCTGATACACCCAACCCCTGCAGAGTCATATTAATATTTCTGCAGATGGCAGGACTTTGACTTCTTCTGGTAGTCTGAGGTGTACAGAGAGAAAATGAATGACGACGGTTCCGTGCCCTTTGGTGCTCCTGTTCTGCTGACTATTTGGTCAGACACACAATTATTCAGTCTTACACACTGTGCTCTGTCAAGTAGTCATCACATGTGCAGAAAGCAACCTTTTTGTGTTTGAGTAAAACAAATGTGAACATAACAACTCCTCCTGTGGCCCACTACCTCAACCGTGTTAATTTAGACCTGTGAACCTGGGGGTAAAATGCTATGCTATGCCTTCTTAACTTCTTGTTTGTGTAAACTTTGGAGAAACAGGTACCATTTAGGATCATTTACAGCACTTGATCAGTTGATTTTGGAACTTTATGAGTGCACTATCACTGTTGGGAAAAACCTTGACAGTTCCAATGTAGTGGAATCACAGCAAGTCCAGAGACACAGTAGACTTAAAGATCAGCAGTGTTGTGACTATGAATCTGAATATATTATTTAATATTTAATATTAATACTTTAAAATTTTATCAAATAATATTTCGGTCTGTTAAGGGTTGTCCTGTGAATACCAACCCAATAAGGTGGTGGTATTAGGACAAAATCGAAAAGGGTAAGCCAAGCTCTGACATTATTGAACAGCAAAACTCTGCACACACATGGAATAAATTCACACAATTTCTTAAAATACAAGAATTTGTTAACAAATATAAGTCAACTCAAAGTCAAACATATTTCAATCAACAAACTCTTTACTATGCTAAAACAATCCAACTAAACTACCAAGCAGAATTAAAGAGTAAGGAAGACTAATGGGCCATGTACAATATAAACAAGTTGATCAAAGACGGTTGAAACCATGACCAAAAGAGTGATGCAACATTACCATGCAATGTTTATGTTTGAGAACCAAGGATTATTTTGAAGAACCTGGAAGTGAAGTTAAGTTAGTCTTGGAATTAACTCAGGCAATAATTGGCGTACCTTTAGACAACCATTCACAATGCAAAATCAGATAAAGTATTATTTTAATAAAATAATGTTTTAAAGAATGATCTGCTGAATAAAACCAACCTTATGGATGACTAATTCTCAATGTTGTCTCATTAGCTGCCTTTATTTATTGAAATAATATTTAAAGAAATATTATTAAGGAAATGGTCAAATATTTAAGGGAATATTTTGGAACAGAGCCAAATCTTTCTGGAGAAATGGGGCTTAATAGTGTTTACTTAGTAATCAAGTTTAGCAAAACAATGTTTAGGGAAATATTATTTACTGGATTGGAAACTAACAACCTTTCTGGGTAGATGATGTTTAGTAGCAAGCATGTGTTCTTACCTGTTAGCAGTTAAAGCTAACAAAAAAAGCTGATAGCTTAGCACCAGAATCAAACACACACCTCCGTTAATAAAAGGGTTAAAAAGCATAAGCGCAGATGGCATGTTATGATCAATCTTCTGTATTTAAAATCACCCTTCAAGTAAAGTTTGTCGTAACTTTCAAAACACACCAACACAGAACACAAAACTGAGCACGTGCTGAGCAGATAGCCTGCTAGCACCTAGATAGCTGAGTTCAACACAAACAAAACCAAACTTCATAAAATGAAAAACGTTTAGATTATTTCATTCATTCTAAATCACTTCTATCACTCTGCCCAAACCCTAACCTCGCATGTGAACCGTGCTGAAGAAAAGTTGTCCGTGCAACGACGAAGTTTGAAGAAAGCTCTGTGAACAAAAGGTTAGCTTCAGTTAACCTCCGCAGCTGTGGGTGAAGGACGGCTCACTCTGTCCACCAACCAACTGCGCAGTTACTGTAACCACAGTGGTGCGGTCCCTGTTGTCCTCCTTTCAGACCAGGAAAATGCTTCACTCGCCGTCGTAGAGACAGCGTCTCTGCTGGGAAACTTTTTGGAAACAAAGTTGCCTCTGTAAACCTCAGAGAGAAAGTCAAGCAATGCTTGTATCTTAATTATCCCCGTTCTTGATTGAATACCGGATACACATACAGCAATTCATTCGTACTTAACTTAGTGCATATGATCGGCTGACCGTATGACACTCTTGGATCCAGTTTGAAGAATTATGTCTGTTTGCCTGCAAAGAGACATTAGCGCTCTGTGTCGCTCCTGTCCCGGTGAAAGAGAGCAATTCCTTGGAAAGGGGGTGCTTTTATACAGACATTGGCATCATGGGAAGTACCCCTTTCCCTGGCTGTGCCGGAAGTAGGTTAATGCAATTTATTTTGAAAGTTCCAGAAAAGTCTGTACTGGACTTCATGTTGTAACCATGGCTGTAGTCCCAACAGCAGTAAATAAGAAATACTCAGAGGCATAAAGCGCACAAGTGAAAATGTGGCCCTGTAACTTCAAACAGTAACAACAGCATTACTGTGCAAAACATTGACGGTTTGAGGTAAACACGTAGCAAAAAGTAGCACTGCAGCAAAGCCTAACCTCAAAAGAAAGCTCACAGGTGTATAATTCTAGCAGCTACAGCAGAATGACTGAGTTAAATCATCAGGGGCATAAAGTGCACTAGTAATAAATGTGGCACGGTACTAAGATGTCACTTCTATTAAAACTTCAACTTCAACTTTATATATATTTTAATATCTATATATAGATATCTCTATAGATATCTCTATAGATATCTATCTATAGATATATAGATATCTATAGATAGATATATAGATATCTATAGATAGATAAATTAGTAGCCTATATGTGTAAGTGTAACATATACATATAGGACGCACAAATAGATTTCATATAAATCTGGAAACAGACTGTTCCATTGGAGGAGTCAATCCTGTGACCAATCTCTGCGTGAACTTTGTTGACTGGTCATCATCCGGTAGGTTGGAGCATCAGTCACAGTTTGGTCCCCCTTATCCGGACTGAGGCTTACATTTTTAACAGGCAAGAGCCAACATGTGTACATTACTCTGCGATGCCAGCCATACAGGTGGAGTGTGCAGAGTCCATTTGCCCAGAAGTACTGATGACATCCCATGGTTTCAGTGGAGTTTCATCCAGATGTGAGAGTGCAAAACCTAAGACATGTTCAAAGTTAATACTATAATCAATATAAAAAATGGGAATGATGTTGCTAATAGCAACAATACCAACAAAGTAATACAATAATGACATGAAATGATGCTTTTGTGTGTGGACCATAGGAACATGGCAATGTCAGGTTTAAATCTAAAAATAACATCTAGTGAATGCAATTAACATAACACATTGTACTCTGTCATATTCAACACAATATTGTAACCAGCCCCTCCCTGGGCTGCCAACTTGCCATGGTGGAGGGGTTTGAGTGTCCCAATGATCCTAAGAGCTATGTTGTCAGGGGCTTTATGCCCCTGGTAGGGTCACCCAAGGGAAGGTCCTAGGTGAAGGATCAGACAAAGCACAGACCCCATTATTGACACAAATGGAAATAGTGTTCTCTCGCCTCGACGTGGGTCACCGGGGCCCCACTTTGGAGCCAGAACTGGAGGTGGGGCATGCTGGCGGGCCCCTGGTGGCCGGGCTTTCACCCATGGAGTGAAATAGACCTGGTAAGGTCTATTCGGGGGTTCTGGAGAGGAGGATCCGTCGGATAGTCAAACCTCATATTCAGGAGGAGCAGTGTGGTTTTCGTCCTGGCTGTGGAACACTAAACCAGCTCTACACCCTCAACAGGGTCCTGGAGGGTGCATGGGAGTTCACCCAACCAGTCTACATGTGCTTTGTGGACTTGGAGAAGGCGTTCGACCATGTCCCTCGGGGAATCCTGTGGGAGATACTCCGGGAGTATGGGGTACCAGGCCCATTGATACGAGCTTTCAGGTCCCTGTATGACCGGTGTCAGAGCTTGGTCCGCATTGCGGGCAGTAAGTCAAACTCATTTCCAGCGAGGGTTGGACCCTGCCAAGGTTGCCCTTTGTCACTGATTCCTTTCATAACTTTTATGGACAGAATTTCTAGGCACAGCCAAGGTGTTGAGGGGATCCATTTTGGTGGCCTTAGGATTGCGTCTCTGCTTTTTGCGGATGATGTTTTTCTATTGGCTTCATCAGCTCATGATCTACAGGTCTCACTGGAGCAGTTCACAACCAAATGTGAAGTGGCCAGGATGAGAATCAGCGCCTCCAAGTCCGGGGCCATGGTCTTGAGCCGGAAAAGGATACAGTGCCTACTCTGGATCGGGGCGGAGGTCCTGCCTCAAGTGGAGGAGTTCAAGTATCTTGGGTTCTTGTTCACAAATGACGGAAAAATGGATTGGGAGATCAATAGACGGATTGGTGCTGTGTCAATATTGTTGCAGGTGCTGTACCAGTCTGTGGTGTTGAAGAGAGAGCTGAGTCAAAAAGCGAAGCCCTCAATTTACCGGTTGGTCTAAGTTCCTACCCTCATCCATGGTCATGAGCTTTGGGTTGTGACCGAAAGAACGAGATCACGGACACAAGCTGCCAGACACCCTGCGGGAGAGCCCGCAGGGTGTCTGGGCTCTCCCTTAGAGATAGGGTGAGAAGCCCGGTTATCCGGGAGGGACTCAGAGTAGAGCCACTGCGTTTCCACGTTGAGAGGAGGCAGTTGAGGTGGCTGGGGCATCTGGTTAGGTTGCCTCCTGGACGCCTCACTGGTGAGGTTTTCTGGGCACGTCCCACAGGGAGGAGGCCCAGAGGAAGACCCAGGACATGCTGGAGGGACTATGCTTCTCGGCTGGCCTGGGAACGCCTTGGGGTTCCCCCAGATGAGCTGGCCCAAGTGGCTTGGGAGAGGGAAGTCTGGGTCTCTCTGCTTAGGCTGCTGCATCTGTGACCCGACCCCGGATAAGCGGAAGACAATGGATGGATGGATGACTATTGCAATCACAAATCATAATGTTTTTCATCGTTTACACTAGTCATCAGAAATAACACATAACAGTACTGTTTAACATTGCACTGGCACCAAAGTGTAGTGGGTTTTTGAAATTTTGTTTGGGAGAGACATGTTTTTGTGTACATGTTATATGCACATACCTTTGTGAGAACAACGATGTTGTGGTCATTTACATGGTAAATCTGACGATCCTGCACCCAACCGTTTGTGATCTGCAAATGAGCTACCAGGGACTTGTGTGTAGGCACTCACTCCACACACATTGTAATCAAACACGTTGAGTAATGTTACTTCTGGAAGGTCATTTAGGTTGGATGTCCACTCAATGTGTTCATATGGATCAAGCCCATTAACTGACTGTATTTTCTCGAGGTATCGCTGTCTCGAAATGCTGTTTAATTTGTTGCGGTACGGGATCCGTGACTTGCTCTGCTTACAATCCATTGTTGTTAAAGGTAGCTTTTGTTAGCGATGCCAGTGTTTACCACTGGAGAAATGGCTGAGGCAATCCCAGCCTGCAATGCGGCGTGACGTCCATTCTCAAGCAGTATGGCCATTGCAACTTTAATCCTATTCACGTTTCAGGCTTTTATGTTGGAAAGACTAATGTGTCTTTTCTATTCATGGTTCCAGAACTGCTTGGCTTCACTCCACTCGACATCCCTCTACTCAGCACAAAACATGTTGTGGATCCATTAATGGCAGAAGATGGGGGTTCAAGCAATCAGGATCATGTGCTTTGCAAAGTAAAATAAATGCTCATAATTGAGTGAAGTTGCAGAGAAGAAACCACGCTCCCATCAACAACTCGCAAGGCTATGGCCATAAATGGCACCCATGATTTCGAAATCCGCAACTAGTTTTCGATCCGACACGCTCTGGTCATTGTGGTCTAGATATTTTTTTTAATTGCTCATGAGTTTTTTTAGGCTTTTCCCACCACTGCTGCGATGTGCGGTAAAATCTGTGGCTTGTAATTCTCTCCACCACCTTCATGAACACCTTCTCATAACTCATCCATGGCCAATTAGTGAACAGCAGTTTGTGTGCATCACATTCCGGCCCTACTCAGTCCCAGTGGGACCTGCTGCCCAGCTGGTATCAAAAAAGCCAGAATGGGGTCAGACATATTCACTGGGATAACATTTCTGCAAATGGTGGACAGACTGATTGGGTTCACGTGTCACTCCAGCAGACTGGTAGGTCCAAGCAGCTCCCACCTGAAAAGTTGTCAGCTATATTTTATCTGATTTACAGTGAGTAAGACTTGCATAACTATTATAGTTATGCAGTTTCAGAGTCATCAACCTTTGTCCCCTGAGGCTGTGTGATTGGACAGATCACGTTGAGCTGAAGCAGCTTTTATTTCCAAATCAGAATGTGGGGTACACTCTTCTGCCATTATTCAGACTGTCCTGTGCACATCCATGTGGTTTGGCTCATCTACTTTTTAAATCAAAGTAAAAAGAAGAAAAGCAGGCTAAAAGTAAAGACACTGTTAAATGTTTACCTACCACTGCTGTATATTCAAAACAACTAATACTGAGTGTTAAGCTCAGTGTTAAGTTGACCTAATGTTTGGTTGAAGCGATAAAAAGTTATTTGTTGTTTCGTTGGATTTTTTTTTTTACTTTGTTTATGAACATGTCTAGAACATCAACATGTTTCTTTTGTGATTTAATGTTAGAAGGGAAATTCTCTTTAAAAAAATTTGTCAATTTTTACAGTCAAGATCCTTCCATTTTAAAATGATTCTCAGATAGTTTATGATGTGGCTGGAAATTAATAGTTTCAACAGAGCTGCATGCTGCAGAAAGGTAGAAAGTGATGACGCAGGGCAGTGCTATGTGAGGCTGCAGCCACGTCATTCCAGAAGGCTGGTGGTGGAGTTGGGGTGTCAGCACATCTGTGCTCCATCATATACCAGTCCTGACTTGTTCATCAGCCAACACTGAGCTCTGCTTTTTGTGGTTTGAAATAGCAAACATATGAGTTTAACTGCTCGGAAAACACAGCATTAAAAGTTTTTATCAGCAGAAAATTTCAAGGGAGGAAGGTGTGGTTTAGAGACCTAGCAGGGAAGTGAAGATTTGTCACCAAGACAATCAGTATTGAAAGGGAAACAAGGTTTTCATGAAATCACCCTTCCAGCCCACACAAAACAGTTCATCACTTCCTGCTTTACACATGTGCAGCTCTTACTGGAAGGAGCAACCAAAGTATGTGAGCAAAGCACAAGAAACATCCAAAACAAGTCAAGTGGTGTTTTCCTCTTGTCCATATGCAGCAGATGTCTTCGCTGATATTCATTAAAGTGTGTTTATCATCAAATGGTGTGTAGATAAATGAGTGTGTAAATATCTGAGTAAATGTGTCACACAATCTGAGCCGTAATAATAATTGAGGTGAATTAGTATCTTTTAAAACCAACAGCACAGTAAAAGGAGAAGTTTTGTCTAATGAAAGCAGCAACATTCTCTTTCTAGATTTATTTAAATTCCCACTAAAACACATTGAAGTCTGTGGTTGTAACAAGACAAAAGAAATCTGTTTCAAACCTGCAGTTTTCATCAGACTTTCATTATTATTATTATATCTTGGCAATGCTATTTTAAATGTTGTGAAACAAGTCAAATACTCTTCAGGCTTAAATTCTCCACAGATTTTGTTTAGCAATGATTCTATATGAGTGAAAGGGTCTGATTTAGGACAGCTTGGAAAAATAAAGAAAATATGTGAAAACCACTTCAAACAAACTAAAGTGTTTTGATGGTTAACACTACAGGTCCACAGACCATAGGTATTGATGGGACTCTCTCTACACCAACTGCACCACCTAGTCCCAAATCAACTACTGTTTTAAATGTCTTATGGAAATAAACTTTGACTTCAGTTGAATTTTAGTTTGCCTGGTCCTTATAAGCACAAGTATCTTCCTGTTTTTCGACTTTCAACTGCAACACAGGTTGGAAACAGAGGCTGCACTAGACTTTTTTGTTGTCGGTCATTTTGGCTGACAGGGTAAAGAAAATCTTGTCATAATATATTTTTACCCATCACTGTTTTTGCTTTTATGATAATGATAAAATATTCAGTCTGAACAGTCCACATCAACCATATTATTAACTTTTTCTCTGCAGTGATAAAAACACTGACTGTGGTCCCAGTAACTACATATAAACAATAAAATTAAACCATTGCACTTAAAATATGAACAGATCACCTGCTTTGGCCTGAACTTCCTCCTGGTCCACATGGACCTAAAATGTGCACCCGCTTTAGCGTCAGGAGTGGGATTTCTGCAGAGGCTTTGTGTCATATGGTTTTGGACTTTTGCCTCTAACAGATGACATTTGTGGCTGTTTTGATGTTGTTCTGGAAGCTGAATCAGCACTCTACCGCCACACTAGAGACTGGAATTACAAGCGCCACTTCAGCCAAAGTTTTGAAATCAGAGAACATTTCTCCAATTGAAGTGATCAGAAGCTGGCAAAACTCTGAATGAGGGGTTTCCTGATCCGGCAAGCACTTGCTTCAGTGAGAGGAAACAGCTAATTGATATGTTAACTCGCCATCATTTGGTCAGGGGTGTGTATTCCAATCTGTCAAATGACAGCTGGCCTTCAGATTTTTAGTACAAGATTTGTGGAACAAATGGGATGTGGTATGATACAAAGCAAAGTCAGCAGCCAATGCAGAATAGTCTGCGTGTGCACAGAACGGATACACCATATCATCCTTCAGTGTTCATCTGACCTGAGAAACATGTTGACCAGCAGAATCTGATGCAGATAATAAGATTTTGAGGATTAAACAAAACAACTTTGTTGAATGCATTTTGACAGACCCCTTGTATGAGAATAGCGACAACAACGTCTTGTTTTACATGGATGAATGCTACAAGTTGCAAGGCACGTCTCTTTGGTTCTACATGATCTGAAAGTGCACATGGCAGGTGATCTCAGCAGATCACCTTGTATAATGTGAAATAACAAATGGATCCATAATAGTTGGAATCCATAGTTGCTTTAAAACTGAGTTTTTCAACAATTGACCACATTTTTTAGTAAGGTTGTTAAAAACACTATCTGTGCCAAAATGTGAAATTTAGAATGAAAGCATTTGAGTTGACTGTTTAAATGAGCTGAGAGCTGAGTTTTTTTGTTTTGAAGAATATGGGCCTGTTCCCCATTCTGTTCTCAAGCGCATTGCAGCAGTGGAATATTCTGCTGCTCAATCCTCCTAACTTCCTCACATCCTAATCTTTATCTTTGACCCCTTTCTACATTTTGGAGGGACATCATTTTTTGTTTGTTTGTTTTTTTACTATATAAAAAGCACGTTTATCAGCCCTGCTCTTTTGAACTGCTCACCATAAAGAGGATGGTGCAAATCTATCAGTCTTAATTCCTAATCCAAGACCAGCCTGCTTTTCTCTCTTAGGAATAACCCTGAAATTCAGATGTCTATCTCTAATTTAGAAGTAGTGATACGACAAAGACTGGCAGCTGACAAAATATGCCTTTGTTTTTGGACTGAAGTAATGGAGAGTTGTCTGTCCCTTCTCGTTCCCTAAAGTCAAGAGCCACCACTTTCTTAGAATTCACCCCAGCTAACTGATGGTTGTTGCCAGCTGCTGTCTGATGTTTTGATTTGGTACGGCAGACTGGAGGTCATAATGATGATGGACAAGCACATTCTCAAGAGGTCAGAGCTTCTCACATGCCTTCACATGCCTGAGATATTCCCCTATCCTGTAGATAGATGGAAATTAGGCTCTATACAGCTGAGCCAGAAACGTATTTGATTACAGACCTTAGTTGCCTGAATAGTTTAGACGCTGGAATAGGCAAAATTAAGCTAAACCAGTTAGAAAAAGGATTATTTCTGCTGTCTGAGATACCTTTCACATAGAAAACATACAAACTTAAGCAAATTTTTTGCTATCCCTGGTAAAGATGTGTAAAACATAAATTAATATTTTATTGCAGTAATATTTCAACTCTGAATAATTAAGAAAAATCCAACCTTTATGAATGGAGGGATAAAAATACCAAATAGGAAATAACTGGTTTTAAATGAAACATCAGGGATACTATTGTTGGAACCCTCACTTTGTACAAAGCCCTTTTCCCAATAAGACAGCAACCTTTGATTCTATTTGTCTTCTCCTATGAGATTTCAGTTGGACCATAGAGAGAGGGATTTTTCACCAGTACTAGATCCATGATTCTTAAACTCTATCAATTATTTACAAGATAAATCTAAAATAAATATGTAGAGCTAATAATCAATCAACAAGTTAAAAAAAACCACTGGGATTTACTAATTGATAAACTACTATTAGGAAAACAAGCTAGTAATGTATGTCTGCACTTTGCAAAACATAGCAATATGTTCATTGTGCTTAAAGCAGCATATAGTACCATATATGGGAAAGATCTATTAAGATACAATTAATCAGAAGACAAAATAATTGGGTTTTTCTCTCTAGCTGAGTTTTAGAGTTTTATATTTGCAAAGCAGATATACTGAAGTACAAGATCATGGTTGGTAAGAAACCCTCAAAATTTGCACTCGTACCCGTAATCTTAGGCTTATCCGGAACCGGATCGTGGGGGCAGCAGTTTAAGCAGAGACGCCCAGACTTCCCTCTCCCCAGAGACCTCCACCAGCTCATATGGGGGAAGCCCCAGGCATTCCTAGGCCAGCCGAAAGTCATAGTCTCTCCTGCTTGCCCGGGGGGCATTCAAAAAAGATGCACGAGCCACCTTAGCTGACTCTTCTTGATGTGGAGAGGCAGTGGCTCTTCTCTGAGCTCATCTCGGATGGCTGAGATCCTCACAATATCTCTAAGGGAGTGCCTGACCATCCTGCCAAGGAAGCTAATTTCTGCTGTTTATATCCTTGATCTTGTTCTTTTGGTCATGACCCAAAGTTCATGCCGACAGGTTAGGGTAGGAACAGCTCTCTCTTCACTACAATGGACCAGTGCAGCATCTGCATTACTGCAGCATTTGCACCGATCTGTCTGTCAATCTCACCCCTTCCCTCTTAACAGAAACTTTCTAAGGGTGTATTAACACCGCCCCCCTCCTTGAACCGCCACCTTATAGTGGTGGAAGGGTTGGAGTGCTCGAATGATCCTAGAGGCTATGTTGTCTGGGGCTTAAATGCCCCTGGTAGGGTCTCCCATGGCAAACAGGCTCTAGGTGACGGGTCAGACAAAGAGCGGTTCAAGAATCCTTTATGAGGACTAGTACATCGAGGCATGTGACGTCACCCAGTACGGCGGAGCCGGGGTCCCACCCTGGAGCCAGGCCTGGGGTCGGGACTCGCCGGAGAGCAACCCTTTCCGGGTTGCTCCTCGCGGGACCCGGCCGGGCAAAGTCCGAACGAGAGACGCGAGGCCATCCCCCAGTGGGCCCACCACCTGCAGGGGGAACCGTGAGGGACCGGTGCAAAGAGGATTGGGTGGCGGACGAAGGTGGAGACCTCAGCGGCCCGATCCCCGGATGCTTAGGCTGGCTCTAGGGATGTGGAATGTCACCTCGCTGGGGGGGAAGGAGCCTGAGCTCGTGCGGGAGGTCGAGACATATCGACTAGAAATAGTCGGGCTCGCCTCCACGCACAGCGTGGGTTCTGGAACCCGTCTCCTTGAGAGGGGTTGGACTCTCTTCTACTCTGGAGTGGCCCACGGGGAGAGGCAGCGGGCTGGTGTGGGTTTGCTTGTTGCCCCACAGCTCAGCCGTCTCATGTTGGGGTTTATCCCAGTGGATGAGAGGGTCGCAGCCCTGCGCCTTCGCTTTGAGGATAGGTCTCTGACTTTCGTTTAGGCCTAAGGGCCGAGCGGTAGTGCGGAGTACCCGGCCTTCATGGTGTTCCTGTCGGGGGTGCTGGATAGTGCCCCTCCTGGGACTCCATTATTCTGCTGGGGGACTTCAACGCCCACGTGGGAAACAACAGTGACACCTGGAGAGGCGTGATCGTGAGGAATTGCCACCCCGATCTGAATCCAAGTGGTGGTTTGTTATTGGACTTCTGTGCTAGTCACAGATTGTCCATAATGAACATCATGTTCAAACATAAGGGTGTCCATCAGTGCACTTGGCACCAGGACACCCTAGGCAGGAGGTCAATGATCGACTTTGTTGTCGTATCATCAGACCTTCGGCCGCATGTTTTGGACACTCGGGTGAAGAGAGGGGCTGATCACCACCTGGTGGTGAGTTGGATCCGCTGGAGGAGGAGAAAGCCGGACAGACTTGGCAGGCCCAAGCGCATAGTAAGGGTCTGATGGGAAGATCTGGCGGAGCCCTCGGCCAGGGATGTATTCAACTCCCACCTCAGGGAGAGCTTTGACCGGTTTCCAGGGGCCCAGGACACGCTGGAGGGATTATGTCTCTCAGCTGGCCTGGGAACGCCTTCGGCTCCCCCCGGAGGAGCTGGAGGAGGTGTCTGGGGAGAGGGACGTCTGGGTGTTTCTGCTGCCCCCGCCACCCGGTCCCGGATAAGCAGAAGATGACGAGTACAAGTATTCACACCTACCACTTTTGGTCCACTTTAAACGGACCAGAGTTTGTTTCCCCCGTTGGTGCGGACCAAACAACCGGACAGAGACCCACTTTTTCAGGTGGTCTTGGTCCGCTTCCAAACAGATTCTGGTGCGGTTTGCTTATGGTCTGAATACAAACAAACTACAGAAAATGTATGTCTCTTTGGACTTAATAAGCCACCGTAGCTGGTAGCAAAGGTGTATGTTCTACTGAAATCATACCTAATAAGCTTTTTGTTGCTTAGCAACACTACTGGCATGTTGTGGGATAGGGAACATGCATTCTCTGGCGCCGTTCCAAAATTATAAATAGGACTTTGCGAAATCTGTGTTGAATGAGCTGGTCTTGACTCTCACAATAATATTGCAGCTGTAATAGCACAAATATGCAGAACAGAGTTGCTGCACACAGCACGTCTACAGTTGTTTTTCTAAATTTCCAGGTCTGTGCTGTATTCCGCCCCCGTCATTTCTGTCCAATGGGAGCAATGATCGTCACCCGCTTTGTGAAGTTAAAGTGCCTCTGACATCAAATTTGTGTGATAAATCCAATTACATTTTTGGAAAGTTAATAAAATATTTCAAAAAGTAACTTCATGGCACTGGTCGAGGTCAGGACTCTTTGCAGTGAAGCATGATGCATCTTTCCAGAGAAGGCGCCTGCACTGCTTTAGGGTCCAGTGGTAACATGCTTTACACCACTGCATCAGACTCTTCTCATTGCACTTGGTGAGGCATGGCTTGGACTCAGTTGCTTGGCCATATAAACCCATTCAATGAAGCGCTCTATGCACTGTTCTTGAGCTAATCTGAAGGCCACATAAAGTTTGGACGTCTGTAGTGATTATAATACCACTGACAGTTGACAATGGAATAATTAGGAGCAAAGAAATTTCACGACTGAACTTGTTGCACAAGTTGCACCCTATGACCATACTATGCTGGAATTAATTGAGCTCCTGAGAGCAACCCATTCATTCAAAAAGGTTTGTCTGCAATTAGGGCCAAAGAAATTCCATGTTATAACTAGCAGAACATAATAATTTTTACCCACGTAAACCTCATTAAAATGTCCCTTTGGTAATCTGTCTGGAGCTGAACCAGATCTTAAAACCTGAAGCCTTTTCATGTCTGTTTAGATGCAAAGTGTGATGCTGCAAACGAACACCCCCCATCACATTAGCACAAAGGATGCAGTTTTTTGCTTTGTATCAGTTGCTTCACATCAGATATCACTAACATCCTGTGGTTTTTACCTCACATAAGAAACCAACATAAAACCTTATCAGTAACTGACTAGATTATTTGTTAGTGGAAATAACATGGTGAACAGAAGAAATGGGTTACGATTCTTCCTGTCCTGAATAATTAGCAAGAATGAAGCAAAAACAGTATGCCAGATTATTAATGATTGTGGGTTATACTTGCAGTCTTGTAATGCAGTCTTGTTTTTCAGCAGTACAATACTGTACTGCTTCCATGATTCAGTTATAGTGCGATTGCAAGAGTATTGCATTTTTCACCATTTTGTAATGTCACAACTCGGGATGGGTACCTTTCCCGGTATCTGGGAAATTGGTATCAGTCCTCAAGGGTACCAATTTTTGGTACTTTTGTGTGTGTTTTTGTGGTAATAAATGTTAATTCATCCAATAATAAAATCTCAAACCTTTTCAATTTAACATATTTATTTCTCAATATATAAACTTTAATGAATATATCCAAACAACATCCAGCTGTGTGTATCGTAACATCTCAGTTGTTTCAACATTTCTCCTCCCATGTTGCAGGCTGCAGACGAGTCCCTAACGGATGCAGGCATGCTAACAATGCTGAATAGATCTGAGGCTGACAAGAATTGTGCACTCTTCAGCCTTGAGAAAAATCTTGTACTTAACCAGGTGCTCCCTCAAATTAGCAGTATTCCTGCCACTGGTCTTGCGCTTTGCACACATATTGCACACAAATATTGCAGCGAGCATAATCTGCATCACATTTTGAGAAGTGGAGCCATACTTTTGGGCGCTTTCTATCAGCCATGCTTGCTTTGTTGACTGCACCATTACGGTCTCATGCGTTCAATGCTGTGTTAATGTACAGCATTGAAAATCACCCACTCTACCACTCCCTCAGTGTCACAATGATGTGTTTAGGTACTGAAACATGGTACGAGAAGTTTAAAGCGGGGTTAGGCTATAAGACAATATCCCTTTTCTGAAAATGAAAAGAATACGACACAATTCATATCTACCAAGATATCTCACCAAGGCAAATGAATATCTCAGGCAAATGAACAGCATCATGCTGTGAGAAAGCTTTTCTTCAGCAGGGACAAGGCTATCCTGTCCTTGCTACAGTACAATCCTTGAAGAAACTCTGTTAGAGGCGGCAACAGACTCAAAACTGGGGCGAAGGTTCACCTTCCAACAGGACAACAATACTGGTACCAATCACACATCTTTTCTGCTCAGATCCTTTCCGCTGTCCCAGAGTGCCTTGTGTGTTCAGACACTGTTGAAATTCCCTTCACATACACAGAAGGGTTAATAATCATGTCAGACGGTGTTTTGATTCGACTGTGGAGTGTGTCAAACACAGTGTCACATCTTACAGAAGGGTGAGTGTGACACAGAATGAGATCTACAGAGAACACCTGCATGACTCAATAATGAATGCAACCTGAATGGACACAGCATCAAAGCAACCTGCCTATCAGAGCAGCTTTAACCAGCTGAGGTGTAGCTCAGAGGGCATCTGAACGTGTCTTCTGGTGTAAGTTGGCAGATCCTTTAATCCTGTTAGCTGAGAGGTGGAGACTCCAAGGAACTGATCATGTTTTTTCTTGCAGTAAGGCAGATACTGTTGATAAAGGTGGTTATCATCAAAATACTTGAATACTCTGAAAATATCCCTGGGAATGCAAGCTGATAAAGTTTTCCAAGAAGGTTCATTGCGAATCGGAAGTTTGGGACAGGCGCGGTGGCTGAGACATACACGACACTTTTAAATGTATGTCCACTTACTTCCTTGAGGACTCTGGAGGACAAACATACCTGAGTTACCAAGGCCACAAAGGTGTTATTCTTTAACCACAGTTTTTAAGCTACTGTGAACTGAACGACAGAACAACAGACCCTCAAAAAATATATCACTAAGTCCCTAGCTGCAGGAATCATTCGTCCCTCATCATCTCCACTAGGGGCAGGATTTTTCTTTGTGGGGGAAAAAATCCATGCATTGACTTCAATGGACTCAATCTTATCACAATAAAGAACACATATCCTCTCCCACTCATCTCTTCCGCAATCGAACCTGTACAAGATGCTACCATATTTTCCAAACTTGACCTCCGTAATGCTTACCATCTCGTCCAAATCCGCCAGGGGGACGAATGGAAGGCAGCTTTTAAGACCCCTTTAGGACATTTTGAGTATCTGGTTATGCCTTTCGGCTTCTGTTAAGCCCCGGCCGTGTTTCAGGCCCTAGTGAATGATGTCCTAAGGGACTTTGTCGATCGTTTCATACTTGTGTATTTAGATGACATCCTCATTTACTCAAAAGACCTCTCAGAGCATCAACAACACGTCCGCTTGGTCCTTCAACGCCTCCTAGAGAACCGTCTATATGTAAAAGCTGAAAAGTGTGAGTTTCACAAGTCCTCCGTTACCTTCCTCGGATTCATCCTTGAGGGTGGGCAGGTTCGTTCAGACCCAGACAAGATTAAGGCTATACTCGAATGGCACACTCCTGACTCACGTAAACAGTTTCAACGGTTTTTGGGCTTTGCCAATTTTTATAGAAGATTAATCAGAAACTACAGTCAAACTGCAGCCCCGTTAACCACTATGACTTCCACTAAACACCCTTTTGAGTGGACTCCACAGGCAGATGAAGCTTTTTATAAGCTCAAGGACAGTTTCTCTCAAGCCCCCATTCTCATTCATCCAAACCCATCAAAACAATTCACACTAGAAGTTGATGCATATGACATTGGACCAGGGGCTGTGCTATCCCAAGTTTCTGACACTGATGGCAAACTTCACCCTTGTGCCTTTTTCTCCCGCAGATTTAATCCAGCCGAGATAAATTTTGATGTGGCAGACCGAGAACTCCTGGCAATAAAACTGGCCCTGGAGGAGTGGCGTCATTGGCTGGCGGGCGCTGAACACCCAGTTATGGTATGGACAGATCATAAAAACCTAGCCTACCTTCAAGCAGCCAAACGCATTAACCCTCACCAGTCTCGCTGGTCCCTTTTCTTTTCACGTTTAACTTCTCAATCTCATACAGACCTGGTTCCAAAAATATCAAGCCCCCACGTGGTGGAGCCCTCACGTGGGATGTGGAAACCTTGGTATCCCAGGCCCTCAAAGATGAACCAGATCTCGGAACTGGACCCCCAAATCGGACTTACGTCCCTTCAACTGTCCGGTGCCGCCTGATCCACTGGTTCCATTCATCCAAGTTCTCTGCCCATCCTGGTTCTAGTCGAACCATCGCCCTCATCTCCAGGTTTTGGTGGTTGTCCCTTCATAGGGACGTTAAAGAGTATGCACAAGCCTGTACTATCTGTGCTAGAAATAAGTCCTCTAACCAACCACCCGCAGGATTGTTGCAACCCCTTTGTGTTCCTAAGCGGCCCTGGTCACATATAGCCCTCGAATTTGTCACCGGACTTCCCACTTCACGAGGTATGACGCCCATACTCACTTTTATCGACCGTTTCTTTAAGACCTGTCATCTCATTCCCCTCAGAAAACTACCCTCTGTCCTTCAGACAGCTCAACTTCGGGTGAAGCATGTTTTCAGACTCCATGGAATACCTCTGGAGATCCTCTGAGACCGCGGACCTCAGTTCACAGCTAAGGTTTGGAAACAATTCTGCTTAGCATTGGGAGCTAAAGTATCTCTAACCTCAGGATATCACCCATAGTCCAATGGCCAAACAGAGAGGATGAATCAAGAACTGGAATCCATCCTCCGTTGTTTAACATCAACCAACCCCACAGACTGGAGCCAATTCCTGCCATGGGTCGAGTACGTTCATAATTCTCATACTTTTGCTGCCACAGGTTTCTCCCCTTTAGAAGCCTCTCTGGGCTACCAACCACCATTGTATTCCATGGATGAGAAAGAGATCTCTATCACTTATGTACGTCATCACATCCGTAGATGCAAACACATCTGGACAGCCACCGCACAAGCCCTTCATCCACCTGGTGGCACCTTCACCTCAAGTGCAAGTAAAACAGAATTACCTGAACCTTTCACTTACCCGACACGCTCCCAGACTATCCATCATCTACCTTCTCCTCCCCCCTGGCGGATCTCCTAATCGCTCTCTGTAAAGAAAACATATCAAGATCAACAACCCAGAATTTTACCTGCCACTTACCATTGATCCCCTCTCCACACAGCGGCGAGTTCCTGTTTCTCCAGCAATCGAAATATTTCTTAATAAACTCTAAAACTTTTCCTGTTTTCCTGAGTGTATTTCTGCATGTGGTTCAAAGCAGCTAGAAAAACGATGACACTAACTGACTAAATCTATTTACTTTCTCTGTTTACTATAAATCAACTAATTATTTGTTTTTACTGTTAAGCTGATTCCTATTTAATTAGACATTGTTAATCTAAAAATAGAAAATACGTGAATGATATAAAGGTAGGAGTTTAGTACAAATTGGGCATATTTGGGCATAACTCTAGCTGCTAGATCTGATGGAAAACAGTTTACCAGGGAATTTAAGAGTTATTACAACGCTGATTACATTCCAGCTGTAGATTTATAAGCTCGTTAAAACTAGACATAAACTGGTTGTAGTTCTCCATATCCATGGATGAAATGTTAGGCAGTTACTTATTCAGACTACATTTGCTGTTTGGCATCTAGTATGGATCTAGTCCATCAATATATTTCACCTTTTTTTTTCAAACCATGCTATCTTCAATCAAGTGTTCTTCATCTTAATTTACTGAACCAAAGACCGGCTTCTGAAACACCTCTAATATCCCTTCAGGACCTCTATGCAAGCAGGGAGAATACATTGTAGAATAAGCCTCATTTTCTGTGATCAAACTCATGCCAAGCAGAACCTTGTCAAGCTCACTACCTGAGGTAAAGTCTCAGGAGTAAAAAATGATATTAAGACTGAGGAACAGTTTCTGCTCTGATGAAAACAAGATGACTACCTTCACAAAACCCCCATGTCAAAAACGTCCTCGCCAAATTAGAAAGTAAGAGGGGCTGAATAAAAATGCATGCCACATTTTCAGATTTTTGTTTTTGAAAAAAAAAAACAAATTAAAACAATTATACAGTTGATCCTGATAAAATACGTTGAGGTTTATGCTTGTATTATGAGAAAATGTGAAAAGGTCTAGGGGGTATGAATATATTTAGAAGGCAATATACTTGAGGCATATTTTGAACTGAGGTATGAACAGGGTCCTAAGTAAGTAAAATCAAAACCATCTACTAAACACAGAAGAGAAATCTGACTTGTGAATGTAATAATTAAATAAGTATTTACCCAGAAATGTTCTTTCCTGTTTTTATTTGATTGCTCCTAAATTCCACGTGTGTCGAATATGGGCCTAAATATTTTGTGAAACAGAATAGGTGTATAAATATAACCATTCTCTGCAGCCTAAAACATTATTGTAGTGGATTACTGTAGATGAGTGGGGAGAGACGGTTGAATGGAGACACAGGTCAGGAGGTTGATGGCAGAGAAAGAGACAAACCGCGTGATGGATTTGGGGGAGGGTTGGTGGCAGTGATGTTTGATTTCCTTCCAAACTCTGCAACCTCCTGAGGATACAGAGCAGCTGGAGGCCTGGAAATCCCTCCCCTTGGCTGGTTGAAATGTGTCAGACAAGATGAGCTGATCTGACTGCTGCATTTTCACATCTCTAGCTCGGGGTTTTATTTCTTCATGCTTTACAAAAACGGAACAAAAAATCACATGTGATACGTGGTAGCTTTTAAAACAAAGTTGTTTTTGTTTTATTTGGCACTTCATGTATTTCTAAGGAATGATTCTTTGGTGCACCGGCAGCTATCTTATTAATGGAAACCAGAAAGTGTGTCATCAGTTTTAAATGAGACAGCACCACATCATAAATCAGTCTGTTTACTAAGATGAAGCGCTCCTGTTGAGGGTGTTTCTGCTGGAAAATAAAAGCGGATAACAGTATACACTTTGGGTGTCTGAACTGACTTCCAGATCATGAACCCTGCTACTCTGACTGGTGCTGATATCATTTAAATATTCACCACACAGTGAGATGCGTAGCTTTGCGGATGTGACACTCCCTCAAAGAATTATCTTTCTTCTCCATCTGTATCACCACAAAGATTTTGTTTCAAATTATGCTGCATTTGCAGCACCTAAGAAGAAGAAGGTTCAAGCTCTTACTAAACAAATGAATTAGTTGATCACACTTATTAGTTAGCCTAATGTTTTATATTTTACCTTCGAAATCTCAATTCTTGCTATATAATTACTTACACTCCTGTTAATAATTTGTAAGAAGTTTTCAAATAAATTCATATTTTACTGCAGGAGCATAATCTCACACAGAAATGCTGAACAAAATCTAATCTTTTTATTTGAGAACATTTATTTAGGGAGGAAAAATATTTGAAAAGAAACCAAATCCTCGATGTCCCAATCATTGATACTCCCACTCTCAGGACTTTGTACAATTCCTGTTGGCCAATATAACATTTGGTATTCCTCTATTCACCAGGTTGGGGTATGCAAAGTGCTAAGACCATTAATCTCTACACAATCTCTACAGATTGTCCAGATTCCTTGGTCCTATCATGTTTTCTTCTGGTCATCTCAGACCACAGGTTGTGTATAGGATTCAAGTTTAGGGACTCACATGATAATGGAAGAAGACTATTTTTTGTTTGTCTGGGGAACCATTTTTTGTGTTGATTTTGCTGTATGTGTAGGATTTCATTGCGGAAAGACTCAGTAATTCATATTTTCTTTTAAACATTAGAGGTAATCGGATTTATATTTAAATTATTCTGTTATTTCAAAGACTTCATGATGCCATGCATGCTATCAAGATTCCCAGGGCATTTGGAAAAAAAGGCCCACAGCATTAAAGATCAGGAGGCATGAGGTATTTTTCCACAGTTTCATCCTTTGTTCAACAGTAAACTCACTTTAAATACCCCTACCTCCTCACTCATATCCACCTGGAGAGCCGGAAATCTTAATCTTAGTCTAAGCCGAACAAAGCACACAGTTCAGGTTAAATTTGTAGCAGATTTCAGCAAAAACAGCAGGTTTCAATAAAGGCTTTTTTTCTTACATAACTCCTACTGAATGTGTTGGCATGTAGAGAGTCTCTAAGGGTTGTTATGGTGAATTGGCAAATCCAAGGAATCAACCTCTAGAAATTGTTTTATTTTACTTGTTAAATAGAAGTCTCTAGAAACTCTGATCAATATAAAAAAACACTGAAATAAAAAATGATTCAGTTATGATAGAAATGATTGTTGGGGGTGTCAGTAATTGTATCGCATTTTGATTTTGTAAAAACAAGGGTTTTTAAATTTTCACCTATAAATAAAAGGTACTCAAATTAAAGATTGGATTATTTTCAAATGGCTGGTTGTGAAATTAAACTACTACATTATTTTAAGAATTTACCCCAATGCCAATCCGGATATGTCATAAACAATACAGGTCCTTCTCAAAAAATTAGCATATTGTGATAAAGTTCATTATTTTCCATAATGTCATGATAAAAATTTAACATTCATATCTTTTAGATTCATTGCACACTAACTGAAATATTTCAGGTCTTTTATTGTCTTAATACGGATGATTTTGGCATACAGCTCATGAAAACCCAAAATTCCTATCTCACAAAATTAGCATATCATTAAAAGGGTCTCTAAACGAGCTATGAACCTAATCATCTGAATCAACGAGTTAACTCTAAACACCTGCAAAAGATTCCTGAGGCCTTTAAAACTCCCAGCCTGGTTCATCACTCAAAACCCCAATCATGGGTAAGACTGCCGACCTGACTGCTGTCCAGAAGGCCACTATTGACACCCACAAGCAAGAGGGTAAGACACAGAAATAAATTTCTGAACGAATAGGCTGTTCCCAGAGTGCTGTATCAAGGCACCTCAGTGGGAAGTCTGTGGGAAGGAAAAAGTGTGGCAGAAAACGCTGCACAACGAGAAGAGGTGACCGGACCCTGAGGAAGATTGTGGAGAAGGGCCGATTCCGGACCTTGGGGGACCTGCGGAAGCAGTGGACTGAGTCTGGAGTAGAAACATCCAGAGCCACCGTGCACAGGCGTGTGCAGGAAATGGGCTACAGGTGCCGCATTCCCCAGACCTGGGCTACAGAGAAGCAGCACTGGACTGTTGCTCAGTGGTCCAAAGTACTTTTTTCGGATGAAAGCAAATTCTGCATGTCATTCGGAAATCAAGGTGCCAGAGTCTGGAGGAAGACTGGGGAGAAGGAAATGCCAAAATGCCAGAAGTCCAGTGTCAAGTACCCACAGTCAGTGATGGTCTGGGGTGCCGTGTCAGCTGCTGGTGTTGGTCCACTGTGTTTTATCAAGGGCAGGGTCAATGCAGCTAGCTATCAGGAGATTTTGGAGCACTTCATGCTTCCATCTGCTGAAAAGATTTATGGAGATGAAGATTTCATTTTTCAGCACGACCTGGCACCTGCTCACAGTGCCAAAACCACTGGTAAATGGTTTACTGACCATGGTATCACTGTGCTCAATTGGCCTGCAGACTCTCCTGACCTGAACCCCACAGAGAATCTGTGGGATATTGTGAAGAGAACGTTGAGAGACTCAAGACCCAACACTCTGGATGAGCTAAAGGCCGCTATCGAAGCATCCTGGGCCTCCATAAGACCTCAGCAGTGCCACAGGCTGATTGCCTCCATGCCACGCCGCATTGAAGCAGTCATTTCTGCAAAAGGATTCCAGATCAAGTATTGAGTGCATAACTGTACATGATTATTTGAAGGTTGACGTTTTTTGTATTAAAAACACTTTTCTTTTATTGGTCGGATGAAATATGCTAATTTTGTGAGATAGGAATTTTGGGTTTTCATGAGCTGTATGCCAAAATCATCCGTATTAAGACAATAAAGGACCTGAAATATTTCAGTTAATGTGCAATGAATCTAAAATATATGAATATTAAATTTTCATCATTACATTATAGAAAATAATGAACTGTATCACAATATGCTAATGTTTTGAGAAGGACCTGTAGAATATGGTGAAAAAGTTTAATATTTTTTGTCTCTCATATCAGAAAGCTAAACTCATATTTTATATAGATTCATTCCACATAGAGTAAAATAAATATTTCGAGCCTTTATTTTTTTATGTAATTTTCATGATTTTGGCTTACAGATGATTAGAATTCCAAATTCAGTGTCTCAGAAAATTAGAATATATCATAAGATCATTAAAAAGGTTCTTTTTAATAGACATTAACAAATCTAATATTTCCTAGTAGTTGAAAACCCAGTGGACCAACACCAGCAGATCACATGGCACCCTAAGTGAATGACGCAAAGGACGTGATGCAAATGGTGTGATTAGGGCAAATAGCGTGAAGTGAACCCAGCGATGGATGCGCAGCGAATTTCGCTGGAGTTGAAAAATCAGAACTTTTCTGTCAATTCGTGTCATGTCTAAAGCCCTCTTTTCAGTACAACAGTTGTCATACAAGTATGAAACTCACAGCAGTAGCTCAGAGTACATCCATGTTCATGTAGGAAATAATATTTTTTTTTTTTATTCATTCATCATCTAAACCGCTTATTCCATAGTGGGTCATGGGGAAGCTGGTGCCTATCTCCAGCAGTCTACAGGCGAGAAGCGGGGTACACCCTGGACAGGTCGCCAATCCATCGCAGGGTAACACAGAGACATATAGGACAAACAACCATGCACACACTCATTCACACCTAAGGGTAATTTTAGAGAGACCAATTAACCTAACAGTCATGTTTTTGGACTGTGGGAGGAAGCTGGAGTACCCGGTGACAACCCACGCATGCACGGTTGAGTATTTGCAAACTCCATACAGAAAGACCCCTAGCCAGAAGTCAAACCTTAATCATAAGTATTTAATTTTCAGATGCATATGTCAGCAGGGCTGATTCCTAGGTCGCCGATCAGCCGTTAATATATAATTATTCAATACGCTAACATGCTACATTCTGTTGTCTTGCCTGGTGTATTTTGCTGGTCCTTGTCCACATGTTTGGGCACAAAAATTTACATTATATTTAGAAGAAGTGGACAGTACAATTGGGCTGTTTATCTATTGAGCTGAGATTTATTTACTCACCAAAGACAGATGGGCAGGTGTTCTGCAGCGGGGATGCAGCGCCTGTAGTTCGAGTCCCGGAGGCTGATTCGTCCCCCAACACGGGGCAGCAGGTCCTCAAACTGGGTCTTGGATAGACGGAGGTACAGCTGAAAGTGACCGTGATCCGGATGCTGACCCTGGAGTAGGTGGGGGTAGTCTCCAAACTTGTTACGTCTCTGGTGAACCCAAGGACGTCGACGCAGGTGTTATGTGAAATTCTGTTCCCATGAAATATTCTGTTCCCCCTGTGTCGGGAGCGCGCACTGCAGCCAGAGAGGCTGATCTGACCGTCTTCACAGCTTTTCTGATCGATTTGTCGGTAAAACGACGAAACATATTCATGTTGTTACTTAATTTTTAATCAACAGCTCCTAGAAAAAATAAATAAATACAAAATGAACCTGGTCTTGTGAGGTTGTTTTTGCACAGTTTTCCAACTTGTGTCATGTTCACTTTAACCTGACGGACATCAGTCAGCCACCAAACACTGTTTTCCAACACATCGTGTTTATTTCTACTTTTTTATTACTGATATAAAACAATGGATGCTCACTCTGTTGTCTTCCTGAATAGATGAGAGTGTAGCTTATTTTTCTGGTAAATCGCGTTCTAATGTAAAATATGACAAAATACTGGATTTATAAAAGACATTTTACTGCTTTGATAACGGTACTGTCTGATGTTTTGTTTAAAATAATCCGCTCTAGTATTATTTAAGTACTTTACATTATATTATATATATGTATATATATTATATTATAAATACTGTCCCTGTCATGTCATTTTAAAAAGAGGGGAAAATATTTATAGGAACATCATAGGGGAACACAGTATTCCAGCCTGGTGCTTACACCTCGTAATGTTTTGTTGCCCCATGGGACAGGGATTAACCAATCACCTTATATTTTGGGTGGGTCATTCCTCACATCATACACAACTATTCTTGTGAATGTGGAAACATTTACTCTTTATTTGCCAGAGTTAGAGGGGGGAACAGAATATTTCAGACAGCTGAAATAATCAGTTCCCCCTCTATAATATGGGAACAAATTATATTTTCAACAAGTCCTTCACTGTGTTTATTCCTCTCATCATACACAACTATTCTTGTGAATTTGGAAACATTTGCTCTTTATATGCCCGAGATACTTTGGAGGAAATGTTCAGTTATATTGTTTTTAAATTTCAAAGTTGTTACAGTATTTTTCTAATCTTTGGTCTTTTAATACATATGCAGTCTATTAATGCATTTATTGCTATAATCGTGAAGGATTACAACATCTAGAATACAGGTCAGGCTGCTTTTATTGATTCATTTGCAATGACAGCAATGTGGCAGGGAAAAAGTCCAAGATTAAAGGTATTCTACTATGTGTTTATGTGTGAGTTTTCCATGTGGTAATAACAGTTTTTGAATCAATGATAAGATAATATGTTATTGGTTGTGATATTTATTCTTGAATATATATTACCAGGTTTTGCTGTAGCATTTAGAGCAAATTCTAATCTTGGTACATTGTTTGTATTACTAAACATACATCTTTGGTTGGTGACATCAAAACATGTTTACTGCTTTTTTAAAACCACAGATGAACCCAAGGGATTATGTAGTAATTCTGGGAATTAATAATCGTCACAACCACTGGACATTAGTGGTAAGAATTTGTTTTTATATTTTAAAAATATCTTATATAATAGTTATGTCATAAGCAAAAACCACATGAAGACTGTTGATTGCACATTTATTAGGTGATCTACCTTGGATCCACTGGGGGAGTCAAAGCAAGACATCCAGAAATGTTTTCAAATTACAAGGTATGGGTAGATATGAAACGTTAACTTAAGCATCAAATTCAGATGACGGTTCTTCTTATTAATATACCTATATTAACAGGGCATTTATGAGAAAGAAGGGTTACAGTGCGGTGGACATGTGATACTGTCAAACATCCCAAACAACAGGACAGTACATTTTGTGGAGTATTTGCATTGAAGGTCCATACAAATTTTCACACAATGTATGATTATGATGTATATTGTGAAACATTTAAACTTTGTTATTAATTTAAAGCCATTAAATAAAGCTTTATATGTCAGTTTGCAGAAAGACTCCTTGCAAAAGAGGCTGTGGATTTCCCTGTTTTCACTGAGGCGGTCAACAGCCTCAGGTTTGACATTGCTGTGAGACTTCTCCTTAACAGTGGTGAGAAATCTAACATTGTTCTACCAAAATGTTCTTATTTTAAAGTTTGCATTAATTGTTATCTCGATTACAATTGTTTGCAGTTGTTGCTACAAAGATAGGAATACTTAGCCAAAAATAACTACATTGACAATAGGGTCTGCAATAACATTTGTTTAAGAACATTTTTCCTCTTTGTCCACAAATAAATAAATACAACCATTACAGGTCCTTCTCAAAACATTAGCATATTGTGATAAAGTTCATTATTTTCTATAATGTAATGATGAAAATTTAATATTCATATATTTTAGATTCATTGCACATTAACTGAAATATTTCAGGTCCTTTATTGTCTTAATACAGATGATTTTGGCATACAGCTCATGAAAACCCAAAATTCCTATCTCACAAAATTAGCATATTTCATCCGACCAATAAAAGAAAAGTGTTTTTAATACAAAAAACATCAACCTTCAAATAATCATGTACAGTTATGCACTCAATACTTGGTCGGGAATCCTTTTGCAGAAATGACTGCTTCAATGCGGCGTGGCATGGAGGCAATCAGCCTGTGGCACGGCTGAGGTCTTATGGAGGCCCAGGATGCTTCGATAGCGGCCTTTAGCTCATCCAGAGTGTTGGGTCTTGAGTCTCTCAACGTTCTCGTCACAATATCCCACAGATTCTCTATGGGGTTCAGGTCAGGAGAGTTGGCAGGCCAATTGAGCACAGTGATACCATGGTCAGTAAACCATTTACCAGTGGTTTTGGCACTGTGAGCAGGTGCCAGGTCGTGCAGAAAAATGAAATCTTCATCTCCATAAATCTTTTCAGCAGATGGAAGCATGAAGTGCTCCAAAATCTCCTGATAGCTAGCTGCATTGACCCTGCCCTTGATAAAACACAGTGGACCAACACCAGCAGCTGACACGGCACCCCAGACCATCACTGACTGTGGGTACTTGACACTGGACTTCTGGCATTTTGGCATTTCCTTCTCCCCAGTCTTCCTCCAGACTCTGGCACCTTGATTTCCGAATGACATGCAGAATTTGCTTTCATCCGAAAAAAGTACTTTGGACCACTGAGCAACAGTCCAGTGCTGCTTCTCTGTAGCCCAGGTCTGGGGAATGCGGCACCTGTAGCCCATTTCCTGCACACGCCTGTGCACGGTGGCTCTGGATGTTTCTACTCCAGACTCAGTCCACTGCTTCCGCAGGTCCCCAAGGTCTGGAATCGGCCCTTCTCCACAGTCTTCCTCAGGGTCCGGTCACCTCTTCTCGTTGTGCAGCGTTTTCTGCCACACTTTTTCCTTCCCACAGACTTCCCACTGAGGTGCCTTGATACAGCACTCTGGGAACAGCCTATTCGTTCAGAAATGTCTTTCTGTGTCTTACCTTCTTGCTTGAGGGTGTCAATAGTGGCCTTCTGGACAGCAGTCAGGTCGGCAGTCTTACCCATGATTGGGGTTTTGAGTGATGAACCAGGCTGGGAGTTTTAAAGGCCTCAGGAATCTTTTGCAGGTGTTTAGAGTTAACTCGTTGATTCAGATGATTAGGTTCATAGCTCGTTTAGAGACCCTTTTAATGATATGCTAATTTTGTGAGATAGGAATTTTGGGTTTTCATGAGCTGTATGCCAAAATCATCCGTATTAAGACAATAAAAGACCTGAAATATTTCAGTTAGTGTGCAATGAATCTAAAAGATATGAATGTTAAATTTTCATCATGACATTATGGAAAATAATGAACTTTATCACAATATGCTAATTTTCTGAGAAGGACCTGTATATTTTCTGTTGTTATTAAACTTCATAATGCTACTTTTATCACTAATTATGTCCAAACGTGGTACATTCTCATAGACACCTCCTGAATAAATTGTGTTTGTGCTTACCACATCCTGTTTAATAGTTACCAGATAGTAACCAGATTTGCAACTTGAAGACAAACAAACTTTGAATCACAAAAGATTTGCAGAGTGAATATGCAAAAACAAGAAAAACTGTATACATAGGTATATTTTTATACTTCACATTTATTCTTATCAGATGACTTAGAAGACTTGTGCCACTTCTGCGGAGAGATGGAAAAAGAGATGGACTTGAACTGGGTAACAACATTTTAGAATTATTCAAACATGTATTGTTAGGAGGTTAAATGGAGAGGACCTAAACTGTAATTTTAACTTGCATAAGCAAGCTTTGATACGATCCTGTCCTCCTGCGGACCGAAGTTGGAATAAGAAGGAATAGAAAATGAATGGATGTTATAATTGTAAAAAGATATTTTTGCTGAAAATGCCTTATATTATTTGTCCTTTTTCTAGATCCAATGTGAGATGTGCCTGAGGTGGTTTCATCAGGCATGTGTGGGAAGCCCACCAACAGAAAACACATTTAAGTGCTTTGCATGTTCTTTTTAGGTTTGTGTGTCTGCTGTGGTGTGCTTGTTTGTTTAGACTTTCTCTAAAAGTCAATAAATTACATTTTGAAAAAAAAGCGTGATATTTTTCTTCACAAAACTTTTGTATAAGGTAACTAGGGGAAGAAAAGATCCAAAGTCTCAAAATGCACTAGATGTAACATCCATGAATCCTGTAAGTTATTTTGTTCCCATGTTATAGAGGGGGAACTGATTATTTCAGCTGTGTGAAACTCTGGCCTATAAAGAGCAAATGTTTCCAAATTCACAAGAATAGTTGTGTATGATGAGAGGAATAAACACAGTGAAGGACTTGTTGAAAATATAATTTGTTCCCGTGTTATAGAGGGGGAACTGATTATTTCAGCGGTCTGAAATATTCTGTTCCCCCCTGTAACTCTGGCAAATAAAGAGTAAATGTTTCCACATTCACAAGAATAGTTGTGTATGATGTAAGGAATGACCCACCCAAAATATATGGTGATTGGTTAATCCCTGTCCCATGGGGCAACAAAACATTACGAGGTGTGAGCGCCAGGCTGGAATACTGTGTTCCCCTATGATGTTCCTATAAATATTTTCCCCTCTTTTTAAAAGAGAGGAAATATGTTCTCATACATGACAGGTACAGTATGTTTAATATAGGAATATGTAAAGTACTTAAATAATACTAGAGCAGATTATTTTAAACAAAACATCAGACAGTACCGTTATCAGAGCAGTAAAATGTCTTTTATAAATCCAGTATTTTGTCATATTTTACATTAGAACGCGATTTACCAGAAAAATAAGCTACACTCTCATCTATTCAGGAAGCCAACAGAGTGAGCATCATTGTTTTATATCAATAATAAAAAAGCAGAAATAAACACGATGTGTTGGAAAACAGTGTTTGGTGGCTGACTGATGTCCGTCAGGTTAAAGTGAACATGACACAAGTTGGAAAAGACAAACAACACGAAACTGTGCAAAAACAACCTCACAAGACCAGGTTCATTTTGTATTTATTTATTTTTTCTAGGAGCTGTTGATTAAAAATGAAGTGACAACATTGACATGAATACGTTTCATCGTTTTACCGACAAATCGATCAGAAAAGCTGTGAAGACGGTCGGATCAGCCTCTCTGGCTGCAGTGCGCGCTCCCGACACAGGGGGAACAGAATATTTCAGGGGAACAGAATTTCGCACAACACCTGCACTCCATGTTGAGAAACCAGCAAGCAGCTGATAGAAGCTCCTCCTATTTGATGACGCAGGGAAGGGAGTGGAGCGTTGTTGCCTGTTGGCCACACGAATTGCTGGCAAAATGTCAGGCATGTGACAGCACGCGAATGACTTGAAAAATTTGCTGAAATCGCGGTCGGTCTGAACGCACCTTAAGACTCTTGTACCCCATGTGTAGGATTCGAATCATCTGCGTGTAAAGACTCTTGATGCACTGACTCTGGCTTCAGTCCACTCGTTGTGAAGCCCCCCTGAAATTCTTGAATTGATTTTGCTTAGCTTACTCTCCTTGTGGATGGTGTCAATGACTGCCTTCTGGACATTTGCCTAGTCAGCAGTCTTCCCCATGATTGTGTCGCCTGATGACCCAGACTGAGAGACTATTGAGAAGCCCAGGAAACCTATGCAGGCGTTTTAAGTTAGCTTCTAACCTACTGAGACACACAATTTAGCATTTTTACTATCAGGTAGGCATAGTCATCAAAATTAGAAATAACGCCTTGAAATATTTCACTCTATGTGTAATGAATCTATAGAATTTCTTTCTGAAATATTGAACTTTTTTAAGATATTCAGATTTTTTTAAATACCGGTAATTTTGTTGTAGTAGGCAGTAACTTTTACATCTGTAAAAGTCACCTTTAGAAGCAACAGTTCTTATTGTTGTGTTTGAAATGCCAATCTCTGAGAACTTGTTTATTTTTATCACCCTTCTTCAACAATGCGAGCAAAAACAGTTTGGAAAAAAAGAAAGTGTGATAACACCTCTCAGCACAGCTTTGGTCCTAAATGTGAGGGAGTTCAATAAGTGTGCAAACAGTGGGCTCCTGACAGCAGAGCAGCATGTTCCTACATGTTTATCTCTGAACCATCAAGCTCTCCAGGTGTGCAAACACTGGGCTTATGTGTACCTGCCCGAGGGAACCAGCTGGATCTGGTTGTGCCCCAGAGTCTCTGACGTATTTACAGTAAGTGTTTCTTCATTTTGTTGGCTTTCAAAGACTTTTATCACAATATCTGTGATCATATAACAGCACGAAGTTCTGCCCTCAAATAAAATTAAGAAATATCCTTATTTAGAAGAAGCTTAAAACATTAACTTTAGAGAGGGCATGTAATGTTTCATGCATGTGATGCTCTGCAATACTTGCTCAAGATTACTTGCAGAAATAGCCTCATCAATGACCTACTAACCACTCTACAAAATTAGTGTGTTATCAACTAAAGATTCTTCCACAGCTAATTTTTAACAGTCACATACGGTATGTTTGTGCAACCTGCAAAATTGTTGTAAAGTTTGTGCACATTATTATTTTGATTGGGATTGGGTTTTCCTCTTAGAATATGAGCCTTTATCACTCTTTATAAAGATTTTCAAATTGAAAGAGGCTGCAGCAAGCTCTTATCTGTCTATCCCATTTGACCTGATCTGCCCACCGCCATCAGATATCCACAGACAGCTCTGGTTGCAGAAGAAAAAGCTGCACAGGGTGCGAACAAAACACCTGTCTTCAAGTTTTACAATGTTCAAAAGAACGCTTCTAAAAGATTAGAACAACTTTTTCCTGTTTGTGAATTGAGTTATTAACGTGTCATATCAAAACAGAGAGGAAGCATGCCAACATTAGCCTAGGATTAGAGCAAACCATGAAGGGTAAAAATAGAGGGACCAAGACCAGGGTTTATTGAATACTGTTGTCATGATTTGAGGGTGTTTGGGCTTTTGTTTGGGTTCTGGTTATTCTTGTTTTCAGCTTACGTTTTGGATCTTGTTTCTGTTTATTATTTTCCTGGCTGTGCTCTAGTTTCTTGTTTTCTGGTTCATGTTCTGTACGTTGTGTTTTCCTGATTAGTTTGTATCCTTGAATTTCTGTTTTGCTCCAGTCATGTTTTGTTCTCTCCTGTCTGTTTGCAATTAGCCTCATTTGGTCCACCTGTACCATGTTCATCAGTTTTGTTTTTCACCTGTACCATGCTCCATTTATACACCTTCATTCTGTTCATTCCTCGTGGAAACATTTTGGATCATGTCACTCTGTGTTCAGTCAGTTCATGCTGTTCATGCCAAGCCTGTCCATGCCTGTTTTTGCCACCACATTGCGAAGTCAGTTTTATTTATTAAACCATTCACTCGCCACCTATGATTCCTGCTCGTCTGTATTCCGGGGTCCTCCGCAACACCGAACCTGACAGCTGTAGCTGTACGTGTCAGAAATATCTTAAGAAACAATTGATGAAGCATTTATTGTTTTTTTAGCCACATTCTCAGGACATTATATCCATGCTGTAATTGAAATCCCCTGCTCTCTAACCACTACGCCACCAATCCCCCCAAACCCTATGAGTATTCAATGATATTCATAACATTCATTTTATTAACTTTTGTAAATTATTTAACTGGAACTGAGTATCGACTGATACCTCTTTTTAAATAACTCAGATTGTAATCAGGAACTATATAATCCTGAGTGGGACATTTGATGAAGTACTTTGAAGTTGAACACTCCTGAATAAACCAGCTTCCAAAGGGTGGCGTGATGGTTTCAAATTTGTGTTAAAATCCACTTAAGCCTTAAAAAAAACATTGAATGCTGTAGTTTTTTGGTTTCAGTGCTGCAATTGATCATATGAGACATTTTTCTATTATGAAGATGTACATTCTTGTGTTGTTTTCAGTTTGTTTTCTTGGCTAATGTGAACCTGAGCAATACATATGAGGGTGTCAACTAGAAAATTCTTGAGGCCAGGCCTGATGTTTCCATGTGCCGAGTCCAGTGTCCTTCATCTCATGCACCTATTGAGTGTTGCTCATGCTTGGATTTATCATGTATCTTAGCCTTTTGCTGTGTTCAGGTTGTGAAACGATCATAGTGGGAGCTCCTTTTCTATCACCTAAATAAGCCTGTATAATCTGCCTGCATCCCATATTACCATAACAATGCCTCTGCCTCTCTGTATGTTGTTTTCGTTGTTCCACATCCTTGCGGTTGTTTTTTAATTAAAGCGGGATATTTAGTGCTAATAAAAGCTGAAGGAATGCTGAGAAAAAAGCTGTTTTTTTGGGATAGAGAAGAGACTAGAAAGGAGCCTCATCATTCTTCAAAGATTGCCATTTTGTCCTGCACAGCAATCTGATCAGACTTTACTAAACCTCCTCTGCAGGATGAAAACTGGTAAAATTATAAAATGATGCAGTGTAACATTGTTAATGTCAGTAGGTTTGGTTTATCAAATTAGTTCATACTAGAGAATAGGTGTAATGAAACATTTTACCTTTTACCTTCAAGGTAATTAGTACAAGCCAGTGGTACCTATGTCAGACATTCACGATTTGAACAAAGAATTGGTCATAAAGTCAACATAGAAATTAGAAGTGTATATTTACTTCTACTGTATCTTTACTATTATTTTGTAAGCTGTAATAATTTAAAAAGTAAATTTTTAAGTTTAAAACCAAAGATCCCCTGAGGAGAACAATATGGTTTTATGGTTGTAATGTTATGTATTGAGTATTATATTTTTAATCATGCAGAATAAACAATGTATATATAAATTTATATTATGATTGTTATTTTAACCCGAGTATTACTGATTGTGTATATTACATACACACATTATACACTTTACACACTATGGTAGCTTTAATGTAATACATTAGGTTAGGTTACAAACCTGACCGGGTTTACTGGATAAAGTCCATGGGGAAAAAAAAAAAAAAAAACTCTGATCAACCCAAGGATGGATTAGTCCATGCCATATCCAGAATGGGGTCAACAAGAAAAAAAAAAAAAAAAAAAACTGGCTCATTTCTAATGTAGCAAATTTAGACTATTTACTTTCTAATTTTTCCTTTGAGCTGACTCTTTGTCTTTGCAAGGTTTTCAGGGCTTATTTTCTATGTCAGTAGGATTCCTTGGAAAAGCACATCATATTTTATGCGTAACTGATAAATGTGACTACAATGGTTCTGTCATAATGCGGTTTTCTTAGACTCTGAAATACACAACCACGAGGACAAAGACAGCGTTTTAACAGTTTATTTAGAAACACGGATAAAGGTCGGACTGGAACCAGGGCTGGAGCTGGTGGACAAACGCAGGGAAAGACAGAAGCTGGTAAACACTGGGTGGAAACGGAGAAAATGATAATGTGTTCTTTAGATGCTGACTTACAGGGGTTGGGTTCTTGGCAAGACCGGGGGAAAATAAGTCCTTCTCCACGGTGGCTTGAGGCTGAAAGGATGTGAACAGTTTTCGGAGGATGAAATGCTTTGTTTCTTCTCTTCGAGGAAACTCCACTATGGTTGGAGAGTTTTAGCATTCGAGGGTGGAGAGGCAGGTTGACGGGTGGTTCTCAGGTGACTCCTGAGAAGCTGGGCTTGGAGTTGGAAGCACAGAGGAGGCTCAGGGCTGAGGTGTCGAGGCTAGGGTCCCCAAACTCCTCTGAACATGACACGAATGAAAACGGAGACCAGAAAGGTTCCATGACTTCCTTCAGCAAAGGGTGAGCTGCAAGGCAGAGGGAGAAAAACAAGGAGATCAGAAAAACTGCTTAGAAGCAAGACTGCAGAGAAGCAGAGGTCTAGCTGTTACCACACCAAGTGAGAATAACGAGCTGACGCCTAATTCTGGGTTTCCACTCCATAAGTAGCCCAGCTGATTGCTCTCAGATGAGCAACACCTGTGCAGCAGCACCTGCCAGTCACACCCTGCACAGAGAGAACACAACACACAAACACAGCCTGCATGCAGCCTGTACACAAACCACCGTTGTTATGACAGGTTCAGACTTGCACTATGTGCAGAGTGATCCACAAGTGATAGCATGTTTAAACATGTGTACTCCTTATGCTATTTGCAAAGCACAGTGACACTTTTGTTTAGAACAATAAGTAAACATCTTAAATGGACATTAAGACATTTTAAACAAGAGTACTGTTTTTGACTGTTAGGAACAGGAAACTGATAAACTAAAGATTTTTTTTTTACTAAACTGACAAAGTATGAAAATTGAGTCATTCTAAAAGGTAAATGTTTAATGCGCATTTAGCTGTAATAATTTGCAAATAAACCCTAAGAATGAAGAGTATTACACTTGTATGGTTCATTCTTAATGGTTGAACTCTGTTTTAGGGGGCCATTCACATTTCTGGTCCGGTCCAGGGATCGGTAAAAGTGAGAAGTTCACACCTTCAGTTAGCGCAGTTTGTTTTCACACAGAGATTTTTAGAACGTCATGCAGTTGCAACAGATTGTTTCATGGGCAGTACTGCACTGATAGAGAAAAAGAACAAAACATGAAGAAGAAAGTGCGTCTAATACAGGTTTCTGTTAATATTTTGGTGTTCAAATGTTGTACGCCTGCACCTCTTCACTACTCCACATAGCCCCACTAGACATTTTCAAACTTTTTCGTCTTGGGTTTCATGCTCATACTATGTTTTTCTTTATTGTATGGTATGCTGGGAACTGAACGCATTCACACTGCAAGCGAACTGCTCCAGGGTCTGGAAAAACCATGCCAAGACCTGCAGTTGTAACCAAGCTAGGGTATGTTTCTCTGGTCCATTACAGAGTCCAGGATGAGTTTACACTGGTGTGATCTGCCCCAGAAACCGGACAATGGCACAGTAAAAAGCGTTCCAATGTTTTTCATGTGAAAGCCGTTAGAAAATAGGAAACTACTTGATTGATAATTTTCAGTTAATTTTACATCCAGAGATTTATTTTAGATATTCCTGAATACGGCTGAGCAGCGGTGGTAGAGCTGAGCTAGAAAATGTTTCTCTCTGGTCTCTGGGTCCATGGCTGGATCTGCTCAGTTGTAGATTGCTGCCGGGTGGACCTGTGGGCTCGTCACTGCAGCTCCTTGGGGCTTCTGCACTGTAGCTGCTGGGTGGTTCTCCCGGGACTCTCCCCTGCTCTTTTCTGGGGAGGTTGCGGTAGTCCCAGCTGTGGTTCTCCTGGGGTTCCTGTGCTCTGGGGGGCCTTTAGATATTTGTGGCTCAGATGTCCTCTGTATCTGTCCTGGGTCCAGGGGGCCAGGTCTGTGGCTCCTCACACTCACTATTGCACATTTTTATGGAGAAACCTCGTATACACACATTCAGACCCACAGGTGTTTAGGTTCAGGTGTTAACAGATACACAAATGTTCTATATTGAGCCGCATTTACCACTAAATACATCTTGCAATCATAAGTACTGTGCACCTTTCGGTAAAAATGCTGGTAATACGAATATTTCTGCATGGTGTAGAAGCAAGCATGTTGTTATCTTGTATTCTCTTCATTCTTCATTCTTCTTTCTTTCCATTCTTTTCTCCTTCTCTCCCCTTTTCCTTTTTGCCCCATCTCTCTCTCTTTTGTGCTTCTTATTTTTTTTTCCTTTTCATTTCTGTCTCCATGTCAATTGAAATAATCCGAAAGCAGTTTCTAATAAAGTTTCTTAGATAAATATCAAGCAGAGCTTTAAAGTGTTAGCTGTAATGTTCCACTTGTGAAAGTAAATCGGTTGGGCTTTTTCTTGGCACTCAGACAACAATTCTGAGCGCTACTCTGCCGGACAGAACACGGTGAAAAAAAAAAAGAAAAAAAGATATTGCTGTATACTTTGCTCGTATTACAAATGTGAAGTACAATTTATAATAATTATATGTAGCTCCAACACCTCCAACCTGCAGCTTTTTCAATGGTCTGGAAATATTTTCATAAATTCAGTTTGCAGCTCAATTGCTCCACACCTTGTCAGGAGGCAGTTACTGCACTTTTATCAAACTAAATAATAATAATATATATATTTTTTGCGCTATGAGAATAATAATGTATTTTCTCAGCATTTTTACCCCAGCTTGCATTCAGTCTTTTACCTTCATTTCAAACGCAGATATTAATTTAAATTTTCATTTTTGAGCAGATCCTCTGGGCAGATTTCACTGTAATTAACAAATAGTTGTTACAGTGTGAAATTGGTCTGGTTTCTGCTCTCCTAATCTGATTTTTTTTTTTTTTTTTTGAGGATGTTGACTTTCATCCATCATAGTTTAAGACTTCAGCTTATGTGCTTGATCCTTGCTCAGTGTAAGCTCATAAATCCCCCTCTTCCTCTCTGTCTGTCTCTGTTCACCTAAACAGGCTGGTTTCTCCTGGGCGACTCCACCATGATCCCATCATTCTATGCAACACATGCAGAAGGGGTTGCCAAGCAACCGTCTCTGGTCACCCATCAGCCTTGTAATCCAACAAGGGATGCAGATTCCCTGTGCACGTTTTGTTATGTGTCTATGCACATGCCGAACACGTGCACACAAAAGATTAAAAACCTCTGCACATTTGCATATCAAATATGAATTGCATTTCTACTGAGGTCTATCTATTGGTACAGTATAGCAAGGATGTGTGCATGTGTCCTATATGTTTTGTTTACCAGTTTATGATCAGCAGAAGCTAATTGTGTATTCCAGCCAGAAATCCTACTGTGGAGACCTCAGAGTCTATATGGGGGAGCATAAATCTAAATGCTCTAACTGTTGACTTTTTGGTTTTTTAATGCAGAGCTGTATTGATTGAGCAAGATGAATGCCTATGTTCAGCTAAAAGTGAGAGTTCTCAGTGTCATGAAAGGACTATATTCCCAGCTAGTGATATAGAGTGGCATTACCCCACTGAAGACAATTCACTTACCTTAGCATGCTAAATGCTTGAAACTATAACATTGTGATTTATTCTGCTAATAATTATTCAACTACTTGGGCTTAGAGCACTGAAATTTCATTTCCAGACCGTCACTCAATTTAGTTAATGACAAATATACTCAAGACAAAAGTAACACACACTGTCAAAGGTTTATGTATTTATAAACTGCTTTAACATACCATTAAGTAACCAAAGTGCTGTACAGGTGAATAAAAAAGCGGTAAGCAATAACAACACAATAATAAAAAAAAAAAAAAAATAAACAATAAAAGGCAGAAGACAGTACAAAGACTGGCCTACTGATCATGCTCTAAGGAGTTAAAAGCCAGTGTGTTGGCGATCAAAAATCAGAAGATTAGAGACATCATGTCAGCTAATTAAAAACAGCAAAAAAGCAACAGACAGACCAAAAAGCAGGCCTAACCTCTCCAGGTTATCTCCAGGATTTTCATGTAGGACTCTGACTTGGTACTTGATGACACCATCAAAGAGCAGCTTTATTGTGGCTCTAAGTCAATGCAGGGTTATGTCAAAGGTGAACTTAAAGGGTCATCATATCATGTTTTAACCACTTCTGTTGGCTGAGGATTTGGAATTGGGCCTCCACAACCTGTCTTGCTTCTCTTTGTTTTAATTTTTTTTTTTTTCTGGGTCACATTAAATATCATAAAGCTCCATTGCAGTTAGTCTTTAAAATAAAGGCAATTACAAGCATTCAGGATTATTAGAATCAGAATCGGCTTTATTGCCAAGTTTGTACAGACAAACAAGGAATTTGACTCGGTACATTTTGCTCTCAGTGAAGATTATTTTTAAATAATGGATATATAATATTTTTTAAATCTACATATATAAACAATTGACTTTACAACAGAATATAATGTGAGATCAGTCCAAGTATGCATAGTGGTGTTCTGAAACTGTGACTGGCAAGAGTTCATCAGAGAAAAAACTGGTCTCTGTGGTGGCTGGTTTTAGCAGACAGTGCTCTGTAACACCAACCTCAAGGTAAAAGGCTAACAGGTTGTGTGCAGGCTGTGTGGGGTCTGCAGAGATTTTAGCTGCCTTTTTCCTGACCCTAGCACTGTATAAGTCCTGGATAGAGGGAAGGTCAGCCCTGATGATTCTCTCTGCAGACCTGATTGTTCAATGCAGTTTGGACCTATCCTGTTTTGTGGATAAGCCAAACCACACTGAGATGGATGAAAACAGGACAGACTGAATGATGGCAGTGTGGAAGATGACCAGCAGCTCCTGTGGAAAGTTGTGTTTCTTGAGTTGCCTCAGGAAGTACAGTCTCTGCTGAGCCTTCTTCCAAACATTGTCTATCTGTGAGGATCATCTGAGGTTTCAAGAAATGGTGGTTCCTAGGAACCGGAAGTCGTCCGCAGTAGAAACATTGTTACTGAGGATGGTGAGGGGTGTGTGTGTGGGTGGTGTTCTCCAAAAGTCCACGATCATCTCCACAGTCTTGAGTGGGTTAAGTTCCAGGTGGTTCTGGACACACCAGTGTACCAGCCGATCCACCTCCTGTCTGAATGCAGACTCTTTACTGTCCTGGATCAGTCCAATATCAGTGGTATCTCTGCAAACCTCAGGAGGTCAACAGACTGGTTCACTGAGGTGCAGTTTATTGTTTAATGTTTATTGTGGATCCCATTAGCTACAGCTTGACGCTGCTGCTAATCTTCCTGGGATCCATACCAATATTCATACAAGAGAACAAAAGACTTCCTGGCATCAATATACAACCGTATAATACAACACTCTTTTAATTACATATTTACACATACATTGCCACCTGGACCTGGTGGTGGATGGCTGTAGCTGGAGCCTGTGCCTGATGGTGAATGGCTGTACCTGCTGCTAGGCCTAGGCCTTACCTTGTTAGTCACTATAATTGACTTGCTCCATGTTTTCTCTGCTTTTATCCCCTTTGATCCCTTTTTTATTTCACCAACTTTTTACTTAAAATCTGAATATTTTTTTGCTTTTTGTCCAAAGTTATGATTTGAGTCTGAAGAAGACTGGCTATGCACAGTGCTGGCATCCAGTGGTTTTGCCAGTATGTATTTGTGTAGAGGGAGAAGAGGAGTTCATTTTCAGTAGAATTGATTACTGGAATGATGTCTTCACAGGTCTGCCTAAAAAGTCGATCAGACAGCTGCAGTTGATCCAGAACGCTGCTGCCCACTTCCTCACTAGAACTATGAAAGTGGAGCACATCACCCTAGTTCTAAAGTCCTTACACTGGCTCCCCATATCTCAAGAGTTCAGTCTATAAATCACTGAATGGCTTAGCACCAAAATACATTACAGACTTGTTGCCAGTGTATCAACCTCCCAGACCTCTCAGGGCTTCTGGCTCAAATCTACTCTACATACCCAGAACCAGAACCAAACATGGCGAAACAGCTTTTAGTTCCACTAATCTGGAATAAACTCCCTGAAAACTGTAAAAGTTGCTTCAAATCAAGATTAAAAACGGGGAGAGGCGGCGGGCTGGTTTGGATTTGCTTGTTGCCCCCCAGCTCAGCTGTCTCATGTTGGGGTTTACCCCAGTGGATGAGAGGGTTGTATCCCTGCGCCTTCGGGTTGGGGAGAGGTCTCTGACTATCATTTCAGCCTACGGGCCGAGTGGTAGTGCAGAGTACCCTGCCTTCTTGGCGTCCCTGTCGGGGGTGCTGGATAGTGCCCCTCCCGGGGACTCCATTATTCTGCTGGGGGACTTCAACGCCCACGTGGGGAACGACAGTGACACCTGGAGAGGCGTGATCGGGAGGAATGGCCTCCCCGATCTGAATCCGAGTGGTGTTTTGTTATTGGACTTCTGTGCTAGTCACGGATTGTCCATAACGAACACCATGTTCAAACATAAGGGTGTCCATCAGTGCACTTGGCACCAGGACACCCTAGGCAGGAGGTCGATGATCGACTTTGTTGTCGTATCATCAGACCTTCGGCCGCATGTTTTGGACACTCGGGTGAAGAGAGGGGCTGAGCTGTCCACTGATCATCACCTGGTGGTGAGTTGGATCCGCTGGAGGAGGAGAAAGCCGGACAGACTTGGCAGGCCCAAGCGCATAGTGAGGGTCTGCTGGGAACGCCTGGCGGAGCCCTCGGCCAGGGATGTATTCAACTCCCACCTCCGGGAGAGCTTCGACCAGATCCCGGGGGATGTTGGAGACATAGAGACCGAGTGGACCATGTTCTCTGCATCTATTGTCGATGCTGCTGCCCATAGCTGCGGCCGTAAGGTCTGCGGTGCTTGTCGTGGCGGCAATCCAGAACCCGGTGGTGGACACCGGCAGTAAGGGATGCTGTTAAGCTGAAGAAGGAGTCCTATCGGCTGTGGTTGGCTTGTGGGACTCCTGAGGCGGCTGACGGGTACCGTGAGGCCAAGCGTGCTGCGGCCCGGGCTGTGGCAGAGGCAAAAACTCGGGCCTGGGAAGAGTTCGGAGAGGCCATGGAGAAGGACTACCGGTTGGCCTCGAAGCGATTCTGGCAAACCGTCCAGCGCCTCAGGAGGGGGAAGCAGTGCTTTGCCAACATTGTTTATAGTGGGGGCAGGAGACTGCTGACCTCGACTGAGGACATTATCAGGCGGTGGAAGGAGTACTTCGAGGATCTCCTCAATCCTGCCATCACGCATTCCGTGGTGGAAACAGAGGCTGGGGACTCGGGGTTGGACTCTTTCATCACCCAGGCTGAAGTCACGAGGTGGTTAAAAAGCTCCGCGGTGGCAAGGCTTCGGGGGTGGATGAGATCCGCCCTGAGTACCTCAAGTGTTTGGATGTTGTAGGGCTGTCATGGTTGACACGCCTCTTCAACATTGCGTGGCGGTCGGGGACAGTGCCTCTGGACTGGCAGACTGGGGTGGTGGTCCCCCTTTATAAGAAGGGGGACCGGAGGGTGTGTTCCAACTACAGGGGGATCACACTCCTCAGCCTCCCTGGTAAGGCCTACGCCAGGGTATTGGAGAGGAGAGTCCGACCGATAGTCGAACCTCGGCTTCAGGAGGAACAGTGTGGTTTTCGTCCCAGCCGTGGAACACTGGACCAGCTCTATACCCTCTACAGGGTGCTCGAGGGTTCATGGGAGTTTGCCCAACCAGTTCACATGTGTTTTGCGGATCTGGAGAAGGCATTCGACTGTGTCCCTCGTGATGCCCTGTGGGGGGTGCTCCAGGAGTATGGAATCGGGGGCCCTTTATTAGGAGCCATCCGGTCCCTGTACGAGTGGAGCAGGAGTTTGGTCCGCATTGCCGGCACTAAGTCGGACCTGTTCCCAGTGCATGTTGGACTCTGGCAGGGCTGCCCTTTGTCGCCGGTCCTGTTCATAACTTTTATGGACAGGATTTCTAGACGCAGCCAAGGGCCGGAGGGGGTCTGGTTTGGGGACCAGTGGATTTCGTCTCTTCTTTTTGCGGATGACGTGGTCCTGCTGGCCCCCTCTAGCCAAGACCTACAGCATGCGCTGTGGCGGTTCGCAGCCGAGTGTGAAGCGGCTGGGATGAGGATCAGCTCCTCCAAGTCCGAGGCCATGGTACTCGACCGGAAAAGGGTGGCTTGTCCTCTTCAGGTTGGAGGGGAGTTCCTGCCTCAAGTGGAGGAGTTTAAGTATCTCGGGGTCTTGTTCATGAGTGAGGGAAGAATGGAGCGGGAGATCGACAGACGGATCGGTGCAGCTGCCACAGTAATGGGGGCGCTATGCCGGTCCATTGTGGTGAAGAGAGAGCTGAGCCGAAAAGCAAAGCTCTCAATTTACTGGTCGGTCTACGTTCCTACCCTCACCTATGGCCATGAACTTTGGGTCATGACCGAAAGAACGAGATCACGGATACAAGCGGCTGAAATGAGCTTCCTCCGTAGGGTGGCCGGGCACTCCCTTAGAGATAGGGTGAGGAGCTCGGCCATCCGGGAGGAGCTCGGAGTAGAGCCGCTGCTCCTCCACATCGAGAGGAGCCAGTTGAGGTGGCTCGGGCATCTATACCGGATGCCTCCTGGACGCCTTCCTCCGGAGGTGTTCCAGGCACGTCCCACCGGGAGGAGGCCCAGGGGACGGCCCAGGACACGCTGGAGGGACTATGTCTCTCGGCTGACCTGGGAACGCCTTGGGCTCCCCCTGGAGGAGCTGGAGGAGGTGTCTGGAGAGAGGGACGTCTGGGCGTCTCTGCTGAGTCTGCTGCCCCCGCGACCCGGTCCTGGATAAGCGGAAGACGACGAACGAACAATATATATAAATATATATATATATGTATATCTTATTCTTCCCGATGCAGAATGGAAAATCAGAGTGGCAGATCACAGGCTTAGGTAGGATTTTGACACAGTTCTCCTAATTGTTATCAGTGTTTATATGGCAAAAGTAACAGAATATGGCAAAACCTGTTGGAGTAACAAGGAAAATACTGAAAAATAATGAACCCAAATGAATGACTGAGTGTCTTTACAACTGCAACATTACTGTCTGAAAAAGGGTGAAAACTTGGGGAGATAAAAATGTACCAAACAAATAAAACATTGTTTTATACCTGCACACATGCAAAATGTTTGTGTGAGGACCTAAGTGAGCAATGCAAAATTCTTTAGCACATCTTTAAAGGCTGAAACCAAAACAAAACATAGGAGACTCCCAGCTATCATTAACCTCTAAGGCAGGGGTACCCCAACTAAAGCAGCAAGAAGTTCACTACCTCATCATCCAAACAATCTGGGGTCTGAACAATTTAAATCAATCGACAAAAATATTTTCTTTTATTTTTATTTAACATTTATTTAACAATATAGATTTGTTTTGTTTTTTAACAACTGATTAATTATTCATATGACCATTAAATCATCTGCTGAACAGAAAAATGCAATCCAAATTAAGTACCAATATTAAACAAAGAAAACAATTTAACAATAAAATTATGCAGTAATCTTTGCAACATCTAATGCACATAAACCAAGATTAAGGCGCAAACAATTCACCTAAAAAACTCAAGTAATATTCTGAAAAATAAAGAAGTGCTGTAAATTGTGCAGTAAATATTTTTGAGAAACTCACAATGTAACTTAAAACATATTACAAAACTGTGCTGATTCTCTTGGGAGAAATTTCAAATTTGCAGCTAGCACTTTAAACTTTTAAACATCTAAAAGCATTTCTCCCAGAGCTTCCATGCGCTCAGTGAAAGCATTTTTGTGTTTTCCTAAAATCCACTGTACTCACAGTGAACACCCGTATGCTCACTGTTGTGCTGTAAGAGACTATGTTATCAGCCGTGTAGCTCACCCATACTGTTCCCTCAGGTCATATATCAAAATATTAGCATATTGTGATAAAGTTCATTATTTTCCATAATGTCATGATGAAAATTTAACATTCATATATTTTAGATTCATTGCACACTAACTGAAATATTTCAGGTCTTTTATTGTCTTAATATGGATAATTTTGGCATACAGCTCATGAAAACCCAAAATTCCTATCTCACACAATTAGCATATTTCATCCGACCAATAAAAGAAAAGTGTTTTTAATACAAAAAACGTCAACCTTCAAATGATCATGTACAGTTATGCACTCAATACTTGGTCGGGAATCCTTTGGCAGAAATGACTGCTTCAATGCGGCGGGCATGGAGGTAATCATCCTGTGGCACTGCTGAGGTCTTATGGAGGCCCAGGATGCTTTGATAGCGGCCTTTAGCTCATCCAGAGTGTCGGGTCTTGAGTCTCTCAACGTTCTCTTCACAATATCCCACAGATTCTCTATGGGGTTCAGGTCAGGAGAGTTGGCAGGCCAATTGAGCACAGTGATACCATGGTCAGTAAACCATTTACCAGTGGTTTTGGCACTGTGAGCAGGTGCCAGGTCATGCTGAAAAATGAAATCTTCATCTCCATAAAGCTTTTCAGCAGATGGAAGCATGAAGTGCTCCAAAATCTCCTGATAGCTAGCTGCATTGACCCTGCCCTTGATAAAACACAGTGGACCAACACCAGCAGCTGACACGGCACCCCAGACCATCACTGACTGTGGGTACTTGACACTGGACTTCTGGCATTTTGGCATTTCCTTCTCCCCAGTCTTCCTCCAGACTCTGGCACCTTGATTTCCAAATGACATGCAGAATTTGCTTTCATCTGAAAAAAGTACTTTGGACCACTGAGCAACAGTTCAGTGCTGCTTCTCTGTTGCCCAGGTCAGGCGCTTCTGCCGCTGTTTCTGGTTCAAATGTGGCTTGACTTGGGGAATGCGGCACCTGTAGCCCATTTCCTGCACACGCCTGTGCACGGTGGCTCTGGATGTTTCTACTCCAGACTCAGTCCACTGCTTCCACAGGTCCCCCAAGGTCTGGAATCGGCATTTCTCCACAATCTTCCTCAGGGTCCGGTCACCTCTTCTCGTTGTGCAGCGTTTTCTGCCACACCTTTTCCTTCCCACAGACTTCCCACTGAGGTGCCTTGATACAGCACTCTGGGAAGAGCCTATTCGTTCAGAAATGTCTTTCTGTGTCTTACCCTCTTGCTTGAGGGTGTCAATAGTGGCCTTCTGGACAGCAGTCAGGTCGGCAGTCTTACCCATGATTGGGGTTTTGAGTGATGAACCAGGCTGGGAGTTTTAAAGGCCCCAGGAAGCTTTTGCAGGTGTTTAGAGTTAACTCGTTGATTCAGATGATTAGGTTCATAGCTCGTTTAGAGACCCTTTTAATGATATGCTAATTTTGTGAGATAGGAATTTTGGGTTTTCATGAGCTGTATGCCAAAATCATCCATATTAAGACAATAAAAGACCTGAAATATTTCAGTTAGTGTGCAATGAATTTAAAATATATGAATGTTAAATTTTCATCATTACATTATGGAAAATAATGAACTTTATCACAATATGCTAATATTTTGAGAAGGACCTGTATTCTCCTTGTCCTATGTTTGGTTACATTATGTCTCTTTAGATTTCCACTCTTTATAAGTCCAACTGATTCAGAACATATAAGGCAGACTGACCTTACACACGAGGGAAGTTAAAAGGAACACATATGCTTCTGTCTATTAATCTTTAAATGTGTTATTTTCATAGTTTGTTTTACGTATTTTGCTCATGGGGTCCAGATTTGGACCAGTGTCGGCAGGTTGGGGACCCCTGCTCTAAGGGAACACTGAGGTTTCTCACGCAGTTACAACAGAAAAAGAAGGATGGACCAAGGCAAAACTTTATGTCGCCGTATGCATTTATCAACAGCAATAAGGTACAGCTGTTCACTAAATTACATACCTAAAACAATGTCAAGTCAAATGTAAATATCATTGGTACTGGAGAAAAAATAAGTTAAAGTCCAAACGTTTCTGTCTGGCCTTGTGATGGTGGTCAAAATCGGCTAAGAGACGAGTAGTGAGCTGAGAAAGTGAGTGCATGAATTAACACCAGAGCTAGGCAATTTGTCACCTGGAAGAGGTGAGAATTTGGTTTCTGTGAAGCTGATTTATTAAAATGGTTTTCCCTTGCTCTCAAAAGTCACTTTATCTCTGAACCAAAGACTAAAACAATCTTTCAAAAAGCTACTGTAATCGGCACATTGACCACTTTTAAGCCATAGATGTTGCTGTTTGTTAGAAACTTTTTTGTTCCTGCAATAAAAATGAGTTTAACTGGTGCATTAGACCAAATCCCAAAAGCTTCTATCTTAGAGCAGTTTTAGGATTTCTTATACCTGAGGGTTGTGCCACCTCTAGTTAACTTAGGGACCAAGGTTATTAAAGTTGTGGCTGACTAAAACAATTTAAGGTTTGTTTTACAGTGTTGGTCCTTAATCACATGTCTGGGATAAAGTTGTGTTAATGGTTTGAAATACTACAAGAACTTTGTACACGTAGTTCCACAGGAGTCTAGGGGAACATAAGGGAATACCAGGTTAGTTTTCTCCACAGGTAGTCTAACCCTTTTCCCAGTGAACAGGAAACATTAAGAGTTCTTAATTAAATGTGCTATGCTCTTAAACAGAGAGGACCTCTTCCAGACAATGTGTGTTTCATCTGCTCTTGCTGGTCTTCTTAGTTTATTACTTACAGCTGAGAATTTTTTTCTTTAAGACGGTAAGATTTTCTGCCAGTGACTGCATTCTGTTGTTGCTGTCAGTGTTTCACAAAAAGATATATTCTTACATTTTCTTTTTAGATACTAAAAATGGGAATTTCCTATCACTAGCCCCTTTCAGATCATCCTTTCATTCTGTGAAATCATGCACTCTTAAAACTGAAAGAAACCCACTCTAGCACTGGGACACAAATATTTTCATAGCATAGATTGAAATATGTAAGGAGTGGTTTACTGTCACATCAACTTTGTATCATTTAGTCTCACCAATGACGTTTTTGATACCAAAATGTTTATTATAATCAAACGTTTTGTTAACAAAATTTTTTATTCAAGGCTCATGTTTTATTTGTTTATGCCTTCTGCAGCCTGTTGCCTTTCCAGACCCTGAGGCAAACCAGTCCATTTTTTTTACATGCCATTTCCCACAAAAGGCCTAAGGACAGTGGTGTAGTGGCACTTAAGGCGCTTATACAAAAAAAAAAAAAAATGCTCCAGACATCCTTTTCCAAATACAAAAAATCTGGCAACATATCCTCAAAACTCAGAATGCTGCTGGTAAGTGTTGCAGTCAGTGACCTTGTGGAGAGGCAAGGATTATAAGTTATGTCAACTAAAACTACTAATTCCAATAATATGGCTTTCTTTTCCAAATGTCCACTGTTTTTGGTCACATGTTGAAGCTAGTATAAAGGCTAAATATTTGTGCAACTGTTTCACCAGTTTGTTGTCAGAAATAACAATATTTGCTTATTTGCAGTTACCCATCCAGTGATGAAGGGTTAGGTGAAGTTGTGTTTTGCCAATAATGTTATCTCCATCTTTCCTAAACTTGGCGTTATAATCCAGGCACACGGTGAAGGATATGTAAATTAAAATGAGGAGCAATTTTCAGATTATGTTTTTCAACTGACCAGTGCAATGTTTGACATTTATTTTTGCTATTTGACATACAACCCGTCTAAAGTGTAAAAAATCTTTGTGGATTTTTCCTTTATTTTATCTTACTGATGTTGAATTCATCTCTTCTGCCAAGGAACACTTCTATGATACAGCCTCACACAGTGGTTTCATTGAAATGAAACTACGAAACCTTAGAAGAGATATTGAATGATGATTTAGAATGGCAAAGTGAACGACGTCCTGAACTGAAAATCTAGCAACAATCAAGCAGGCTATGGACCAGGCTTATGGTGCGTACAGACGGACCGCAATTCCAGTGAATCTTTCGCCTCATTCGCATGCTGTCACTCGCCTGACATTTCGCCAGCAATTTGCTTGGTGAATAGGCGTCAATGCACTTGCTTCACTTGCCTCACTGCATCATCAAATAGGAGGAGCTCCTATCTGCTGCTTAGCGGTTTCAACTCAACATGGCGAGTGACGGTGCTTTATTTATGGAAAGCTGAACAACACCACCGGCGTGACATCTTTGGGTTTACCAGATTCTCCAGAGACAGAACCAGTTTGGAAAGTACCACCGTCTATTCCAGGTGCTGCGTCTGGATGAAGGTCACTTTCAGCGGTACGTCCGCGTTGAGGGACGAATCAGCATCCGGAACTTTAACTACAGGCCTGTTCATCTGTCTTCAGTGGGTAAATAGCTCAATAGAAAGCTGTGTGTGAAGGCCAAATGTGTGCTTCACAACTTAATGCGTGCCTTATTAAACAGTCCTTTTCAGGACTAAATTTCAACAGCTTTTTGCAAAGCGACCCACAAACCACTTCAGAGCACAAACCTTCTTTCATCCTACGTGTACATGAATGTTTCTGTCCTTTTTATATATGTGATGTTTGCAATTTGTAGGTATTGTTTTCCCATATTTCTATGCAGGGACTGAACTGACTGATTCGCGACGCGAATTGACAAGTTCAGATTTTTCAACTGCAGTGAAATTCGCTTTGTGTTCATCGCGGGTTTCGCTTCGCACATGCTGCGCTCTATTCGCACTAATCATGCCATTCGCATTACATCCTTCGCATCACTGAGATATTTCAGCAATATTTATGGTGCATTGACATGCCATGTCTGGTAAGTCAGTTGTTGATGACAGTATTAGTTTCGTTCTTCTAATACAGTTGTCAGTCCACCTCCTTTTAAAGGAATCTTATGACTTGTAAGTAATTATACCTTAGTGATACCTTACTGATCACTGAAAAGAGGAATTTGGATTGAAATTAACCCAATGCAAATATTAATCTCTCTCTCTTCATATTAGTTTGATGCAGACTTTTTGACAGACACTACCAGAACAAATGGACAAATGACACAATGGTTGATTTCAGACACATTTCAGTACATTTTGATTATTGACAGCATCAGATTTCTTTGTGTCTCTGTGAGACTTTCTGGCATTTTCTGGCATCGGTATGTCGAGTCTAATAGAAATACGAATGGTAAAATGCGAGACTATTGTGACAGTGCTCAGTTTGCAACTCATGCACTATAGAGTAGGCATCCAAAACCCCAGTAGATACAGCTTTATTTTAATCATGTAGAAACTACAAATCCTTTAGCTTCTGAAACAAATATGCACAAAATGGGAGCTGTGTATTTTTCTTTAAGAAACTTGCCAGCACAGTACAAGTCAAGTCTGACAAACACTCATTTGTGTTTCCCTTTTAATGCTATGGACAAAGAGGCTTATGGATTCAACCAAATACTGCAGCCATTGTTAGAAGACATTAAAAGTCTTGAAAGTGAAGACATTGCAGTTAAAATCAAAGGTCAATCCCCATTTGCTTTATGGCACTATTTACATTTTGAGCGCGGATAATCTTGCATGTCATTCACTTGGTGGATATTTGGAAAGTTTCTGAGTCAATGCATTCTGTCATTCTGTTTAGCCGACAAACAAACTGCTCGAAAGGTCTTTGATGAAGATCACCTTGAAAACCGTACTAAGGAAAATTATCGGCAAAATGTTATGCTTAACAATTCTACTTCCACAGGCATTAAACAGAATTCTTGTTTAAATGCACTTTCATACTTTAATGGTACAGAGGATTATGTGTAGACATCATGCATGATGTGCTAGAAGGTGTTGCACCTTTGGAATTAAAATTCATGCCAAGACAGTTGATATATGAAGAGAAAGTATTTACATTGGAGCAACTCAAAAACAGATTATTGAGCTATGATTATGGCTACATGAATCAGAAGAACAATCCACCTTTGATTCTGAATGTAAGAACAAATGAAATTGCTGTAAGACAGCCAGTCAAATGTGGTGTCTCCTCCTTTATATACGACTCAGTCCACGGTACCTCATAGTCCACAGAGTTTACATTGAAAACTCTTTGTTCTTGTTAGGGAAATATACATTATAATATTTGCACCTGTAGTTACAAATGGAATGGGAGTTGTTAGGACCCAGCCATGGATTTCAACATTAAAACTCCGGTACAAACACTTCTGGAACTTTTCAAAATAAAGTGCATTAACCTTCTTACGGCACAACCAGGAAACGGGATAACTGCGGACTTTCCGTGACGCCACTGCCCAAATAAAAGCACAGCTGTTGCTACATCCGCCGTCTTCCACACGGCCTTCGAACGGGACCGGATAGGGGAGACAAGCGCGCTGATGTCTCTTTGCTGGCAAAAAGACATAACTCTTCAACTGGATCCAAGAGTGTCATAAGATCACGCGATCCTATGCACAAGTTAAGTATGAGTGAATAACTGTTTGTGTACCCAAATTCATTCATAAAAGCAGGAATTAAGGTACACGCCTGGCTTGACTTTCTCTCTCTGAGGCCTGCAGAAGCAAACTGTCCCAGAGACGTTCCCTACAGAGAAGCGGTCTCTACGAAGCCGAGCAGAGCGGTCTCCCAGTCTGGAAGGAAGACAGCAGAGACCCCATCACCGTGTTAATGTGCACTATGGTTGGCGGACAGAACGGGCCGTCTTTCATCCACAGCCACGGAGGTTAGCTAGAAACTAACCGTTTGTTCACAGATCAGCGGACAGAACGAGCCGTCTTCCAGCCAGAGCTACGGAGGTTAGCTGGAAGCTAACCCTTCGTTCACAGAGCTCTCTTCAAACTTCATCGTTGCATGGACAACATTCCTCACCACAGTTCATGAGGTTAAGTGTTTGGGCAGAAAAACATAGAAGTGATTTAGGTTGAAATGATCTAAACGTTTTTCATTTTTTGAAGTTTGATTTAGTTTGTGTTGAACTCAGCTATCTTGGTGCTAGCAGACTATCTGCAGCACACGTGCTCAGGTTGTGTTCTTTGTGTGTTTTTAAAGTTAAGACAAACTTTATTAAAGGGTGATTTTAAACAGAAGATTGATCATAATGCGCCGTCCACGCTTATGCATTTTAACCCTTTTATTAACAGTATTTTTTTAAAGGTGTGTGTTTGAATCTGGGCTAAGCTAGCAGCTTCTTTGTTAGCTTAACTCCTGACAGCTAAGGATATGTGCTTGCTGCTAAATAATATTTTCCCAGAAAGGTTTAGTTTTCACACATCGAGAGGAGCCAGTTGAGGTGGCTTGGGCATCTATACCGGATGCCTCCTGGATGCCTTCCTCGGGAGGTGTTCCAGGCACGTCCCACCGGGAGGAGGCCCAGGGGACGACCCAGGACACGCTGGAGGGACTATGTCTCTCGGCTGGCCTGGGAATGCTTTGGGCTCCCCCCGGAGGAGCTGGAAGAGGTGTCTGGGGAGAGGGACATCTGGGCGTCTCTGCTGAGTCTGCTGCCCCGCGACCCGGTCCCGGATAAAGCGGAAGACCACGAGTACGAGGTTTAGTTTTCAATCCAGTAAATAATGTGTCCCTAACATCATTTTACTAAATTTGATAACTAAGTAAACACCATTAAGCCCCATTTCTCCAGAAAGATTGGGCTCTTTCCAAAATATTCTCTTAATAATATTTCTTCAAATATTCTTTTAATAAATAAAGGCAGCTAATGAGACACCGTTGAGAAATGGTCATCCAGAAGGTTGGTTTTATTCAGCAAATCATTATTTAAAACATTATTTTATTAAAATAAGATTTTATCTGATCTTGCATTGTGAATGGTTGTCTAAACGTCTGCTGATTATTGCCTAAATTAGTTCCAAGACTAACTTAACTTCACTTCCAGATTCTTCAAGATAATCCTTGGTTCTCAAACATAAACATTACACGGTAATGTTGCATCACTCTTTTGGTCATGGTTTCAATCATCTTTTATCAACTTATTTATATTGTACATAGACCATTAGTCTTCCCTATTCTTTAATTCTGCTTGGTAGTTAGTTGGATTGTTTTAGCATAGTAAAGAGTTTGTTGATTGAAATATGTTTGACTTTGAGTTGACTTATTTTTGTTAATAAATTCTTGTATTTTAAGAAATTGTGTGAATTCATTCCATATATGTGCAGAGTTTTGCTGTTCAATAATGTCAGAGCTCGTCTCAAACCTTTCTATTTTGTCCTAATACCATCGCCTTACTGGGCTGGTATTCACAAGACAACCTTTAACAGACCGAAATATTATTTGATAACATATTAAATAATATTCGCAGATTCATAATCCCAACAGAGTGTTTTTAATTTAATTGATAATAGACCATCACAAGTTGTTTAAAACACTCTACCCAGAGAGGCCCTTAATCCCAAAGCACCATTTCATGATTCGTTAAGGAAGAATGGTTGTAATGTTTGGACCTCTTTTCAAGTTGTGGTGCATGAGGTTTCAAAGTAAACACATCAAGTACATGTAGTCTGTAACTTTAAGAACATATCCAAAACATTGGCTTACATGAATCAAATACAGAGCATGTACCCTCTTGACAATGAAACAGTTCAAAATGCCTTTCCAATCATGGTAGGTTCTTTAGAACAAAGCCAGTTGCTCATTGAAAAGCTGCAATCGGACAGTGAAGATCTTGGCATTTTAAGCATTTCAGTGTTGCACACATAATTAGTGTGTTTGGTCAGACCAACAGAAGAGGGAGTGTTGTCGCTCTTAACTATGATTCAAGAGGTCATTGTCTGTTTGGTGAAATAGTTCACATCATTCTAAAACATCAAAGAATGTTATTGATATTTTTCAGATGTTTTTCACTTTGATGATCATTACTATGCTTATGTGGTGTCCCGAACTGATGTTTATGAATTGGTTGGCATAAATGACCTTGCTGATGTCAGACCATTAAGCCTGTTTCATGTTTCCAGGGAGACAGAGATTACTTGAATCCCAGGTACAAAATTGTTTAAGATGCTATAAACTGTAGCTTTCAAAAACTCTTGTGATATGTTAACATTTAAAAAGAAATTTGATTATTCACCCATTTAACTGAGTTTTATAGTTTATGTTTACAATTTATTTTGTGACGTGTGACAGATGTATGTGGGTTTTTTTCAAATGTAAAAAAATAAATTTTTGTTCGAAGGGCAAAGAAAATTTAGACTATTGTAAAACAGTTTAAAGAAGTATACATTTTTTTAAGGCTAAACAAATTGACAAGGTGCACTTAATATGTTACAGGATATTTTTTGTCATTAGTATTGTTAAAATTGTACACTAAATGTTTTTCTACAAGAGGAGTTCCATTAATTTATTAAAATTACCACACTGTTTTAACACGTTTTAAAACAATAATGTGTCTATATAAGGACGACACATTTTGTGTTCTATTTGACACAAGCAATGTGCTAACAACTTGCTAACAACAACTGCTGTGTTACAAATATTCAACACGATAACTGTGTAAAGGAAAAGAATTGTTAAGTGAAGTTAACAGCAGTTGTGGTAAATTGTTGGCAAAGTGATTGTGTCAAATGGAACACGAAATGTATTGTCCTTATCTAGACCCATTATTGTGTTGGATTTTGACTCAATTTGTCTTGATATTAACACATCTGTGTTAAGAGTGTGTGTTCTTAAGGCCTTGTGATCAATTGAAAGGTACTGACACAGAATAGGGAATAAATTGTGAAATATGTTGATGAGCGGAATATGGTGCAGACAATAACATGTTAAGGACGATACGAAAGGCTTTTCTTATATTTGAAGCATTGAAACTATATGTTAAGCTCATATGAGGATCGCGACAAAGATCCACTCTGAGAACTTACAGAAAATTCTCACATGCCTTATGTATTGATCATGTAAATGATTAGTTATAGGCTATTGGTTCTGCTATTTCAACCGCATATTTTGAAAGCACACAGGCACTTTGATCTCACCAGACTGACTTGTATAATGTGAAAAGACAAAGTGATCCCTAATAAGGGGTTTTGTGGTTACATGTTGCATGCAAAACTAACTGATCTAAAAGGGGCTAGTAGCTGTTTTTTTAACCTAAAATATCACACAGTAAGAAGACATAAAACAGTTAATCTATCCATCAATCCATCCATTGTTATCCATTTATCCAGGGGTAGGGTTAAGGTTACTGTTTGAACTTCTGAATGAGCAGAACAGGAAATGCTTTTATTTTGATAAGCAGGAAGGGAGTTTGTGATGACACAGCTACCTGAAAAAGTCAGAGGTAAATTCATTTAAATCTTTTCTGAAATAACCAATAGTTATTTAATTCAGCGTTCAGAGATAAATCCATGTGGTCATTATTATGGGGATACAACTAATATGACCAAATTGCTACATCATCCGCAGAGGGTCCACAAACGTCACTGGCTAATGAATCAGATGCACCATTTTACAGTAAAATATGGTTAGGCAAAGCAGTAGATGTAAGAGCTGAAACTGCAGCTGACATACCAACTCATTTTGAGTCAAGACTCCCAAGATTCCAGTCACAGACCATGAGTCCAGATGAAGTCTTAAGCCTTTGGGGCGCAATTCAAAGTCAAGACCAAAGTGTGTATGTGATGTAAGTGTTGCTCCAGCCCATATCTCACATGAGATTCCCCTTCTTTGTCAGCATATTGGAGTGAATGAGAAGCAATAGAAAGAAGAGCCAGTACTGTGAATATGGATTATGCAAATAAATTTGATGTATTTAATACTAAAAGTATTTTAAGTTGATCAAATGTACTAATTCTTCTTTAGTGTACCATAGTTATGTGTAATACGAAACCAAACATTGTCACATATCAGCATCAAAGTAAAAAACATGGTCGAGGACTGTACTTTATGTACTAAAAAACAAATGTAACTTGTTGAAGTCATGGTTGGTATTGTTTGAGATGTAATGAGCTGAGCTTCACCTTTTACAACGGCGACAAAGGACTTTAGTTCTAACAGTGTTCAAGTTTATATGTGCCCAGGATCTGAATGTGATCATCTAAATTACACAGCACATACTGCGTTATTTTCTGTCTGGGGTTCACTGATTAATCGCCCAGCCTGAGGCATTGCAGAGTGTTGGTGTTTGGTTTGTGTTCTGAAATAGATCACACAGCTGCTTTATTAATCCTAATATGTCACGCATTAGTGCACGCCCACCAGCAGATCAATCAGATAATTAACTGTATAATGTTTCTACCCAAGGCAACAGAGAACAACTGCAGAGCTTAGACTGAAGTAATGATTTGCTGCTGTGGAGTTTGGTTTTACTGTGAACTGTTTCAGTCACCTAGGTCCACCAATCACAAAAAACAGTGTCAGTGTCTGGTTGCTATGCTGAAAATTTGTATTTAAACTCGAAGCCGTACAGTAAACATATTTTTATGGTTCAATGTTTAAATAATTGCAGCAATTTTAACTAATCTACAGTCACCTTGTAGTAACAAAGTATCAGTAATTGGAAAAGACAGCTTAAAATATCAGTTTGGGTTGAATAAAGTCAAAGGTATGAAGACATGCATACATGGAATCCTTTGGATTAAAAGTCATTATATATAAATCCTACATAAATATTTTCCAAAACTGAATTAGAAACTGTTACCTACAGTACCAGTCCTCAGATATGAATAAAGCCCTAGAGGTTTAAGTAATAGATCTCTACATACAAGTCAACAACAAGGATTAAAAGTTACCATGAGCAGTTGTCCACAATGTTATTCATTTTAGGAAGCATCCTTCTTTACATAATCATCTCTAGAGGTTTCAAGGTAGTCCAAAGAATGGAACCAGCCTTCTATACAGGTCCTTCTCAAAATATTAGCATATTGTGATAAAGTTAATTATTTTCCATAATGTAATGATGAAAATTTAACATTCATATATTTTAGATTCATTGCACACTAACTGAAATATTTCAGGTCTTTTATTGTCTTAATACGGATAATTTTGGCATACAGCTCATGAAAACCCAAAATTCCTATCTCACACAATTAGCATATTTCATCCGACCAATAAAAGAAAAGTGTTTTTAATACAAAAAACGTCAACCTTCAAATAATCATGTACAGTTATGCACTCAATACTTGGTCTGGAATCCTTTGGCAGAAATGACTGCTTCAATGCGGCGTGGCATGGAGGCAATCAGCCTGTGGCACTGCTGAGGTCTTATGGAGGCCCAGGATGCTTCGATAGCGGCCTTTAGCTCATCCAGAGTGTCGGGTCTTGAGTCTCTCAACGTTCTCTTCACAATATCCCACAGATTCTCTATGGGGTTCAGGTCAGGAGAGTTGGTAGGCCAATTGAGCACGGTGATACCATGGTCAGTAAACCATTTACCAGTGGTTTTGGCACTGTGAGCAGGTGCCAAGTCGTGCTGACACACTTTTTCCTTCCCACAGACTTCCCACTGAGGTGCCTTGATACAGCACACTGAGAACAGCCTATTCATTCAGAAATTTCTTTCTGTGTCTTACCCTCTTGCTTGAGGGTGTCAATAGTGGCCTTCTGGACAGCAGTCAGGTCGGCAGTCTTACCCATGATTGGGGTTTTGAGTGATGAACCAGGCTGGGAGTTTTAAAGGCCTCAGGAATCTTTCGCCGGTGTTTAGAGTTAACTCGTTGATTCAGATGATTAGGTTCATAGCTCATTTAGAGACCCTTTTAATGATATGCTAATTTTGTGAGATAGGAAGTTTGGGTTTTTATGAGCTGTATGTCAAAATCATCCGTATTAAGACAATAAAAGACCTGAAATATTTCAGTTAGTGTGCAATGAATCTAAAATATATGAATGTTAAATTTTCATCATTACATTATGGAAAATAATGAACTTTATCACAATATGCTAATATTTTGAGAAGGACCTGTATTAGCTTCTTGAGCTTTTAAAGATCACTGGCTCCTATGCTGCTACCCAAGAGATGATGAGAGAGATTGCACTCTTTACTGAAAGACCTAAGCTGATAATTAGACTCATCCACCACCTCCACTCCTTCTGCCTTGATGGAAATACTGTTATTGCACATTATATGATACTGTTAGAGTTAGAATGCTGATAAATACAGATCAGTGCAAAAGAAGACACAAATAAACCAAATAAGTTTGACTTGCAAGGATGAGACAGTCCTCTGCAGCACAGTGACTTCCTTCTCACAAAGGAAGAAATCCTTGCACCAGCCTTTTATTTACAACTCACATTCTTACAAGTAAAAAGCGGGAATCGGTTGAACCAATTCTTACAAAGATTTCAACATAAAAAGTAGTCATTCCCATATATGGTATGAACATGTCATGTCCAGAGAGTGATCCACTCCAGACCACATTCCTTAACTTTCCACTCCCTTTGTCCACACTAAAAAACAATCACAGGAATCATCTTCACTAGAAGTCAAACTTAAACATAAACTTACCGTATTTTCCGCACTATAAGGCGCACTTAAAAACCTTTAATTTTTTCAAAAAATGACAGTGCGCCTTGTAATCCGGAGCGCCTTATATATGGATCAATTGGTTAATTGGTTGATCCATACTGGTTGTACACGGTGCTCTGTCAAAATGTTTCAGTACGACTGGTAAACTACAAAGCCGCACCGCTTGCAGCATTACGGCTACCGTAGTCAGGGGCGTTGCCGAAGTAATAGCGGTAAACACCTGTACTGTGCTTACTCCTAGTCCAACACCACTTGTGTGTGTATAACGTTTGAATGTACTGTTGCAGGAATTGCCTGAACTATATGTGATTAGAAGCTCAGTGTGTGGGGTGTATGTTTCGTGCGTGTGTATGGAAGATGTTGACATTACTCCTCCGGACAGAGGTGGCGCTGTGTGCTGCCGTAGCTGAGAATCAAGAGTGAAGAAGTGACGTCGGTATTATTGTGTGTGTGGGGTGGGTAGAGACGGCGACCGGAGCAGCGGTGTATGAGACTGTAAGCCCTGTGTTTTTACGTGCTGCAAAGTCATTAAAAAGAACCCCGAATCTCGTCAACAACTCAGTGTTTTGATGCTGTTTCTTCATGCTCAACTCAGCAATGTATGAGTGAGGAAGTTAACCCCGAGGAAAGTAGTAACTTCGTCCCTGGAGAAAGCGTCTCCCCTGTGTCATCAGACTACGGTCGGGGGACAGAAACAGGAAAGGTTAACAGTACTAACGTTTGATTTAGTGCATCAAACTGTTTCTTTTACATGTTTACTGAATCAGGGAAAAGTTCCCTTTCACGTTTTAACTAACGTTTGATTTCAACTTCAACTTCATAGACTCCAATGCATTCCTAACGTGCGGTTGGCTCTATTCAATAGAATTCTATGTAGAGGAGACCTTACCATGAGAGTGAATGGAGTTATCAGAACGCTGGTTTGTAGTGTATTAATAAAGTTTGACTGACTGACTTATCTGACTGTTTTGTTGACATTCTCTTTAGCACAGCTCCATCTAGTGGATGCATAATGCAACACCAGTCAAACGTTTGACTGCAGTAGCTTCTATTCTATGCGCCTTATAATCCGGTGCGCCCTATATATGAAAAAAGTTCTAAAATAGGCCATTCATTGAAGGTGCGCCTTATAATCCGGTGCGCCTTATAGTGTGGAAAATACGGTAGTTTAAACTAAACAATGATAACTTATATAACTTTTTCCAACAGATACATACTCCTAATTTTTTAGCAATGTATTACTGCACATAGCCATTCATTCATTCATTCATTCACTCACTCATTCATTTGGACAGTCAAATATGCTGGTTGTATTATGGTCTTGGGCACATTTGTTTTTTCAGGGCCACTTGTACTAAAGAATTAAACCATAAATTATTTTTTCTACCAGGAAATCCTAAAGGATTAAGTTGCTGAGGCATGTCATTACAGGTAATTTCTCAGGTATCTCTTTCACCACAAAGCTCAGAGATCTGTCATAATCCATGTTACACAGGTAAACCCCCGAGAACACTGTAGGTTTAAACAATTCCTTCTGTTACCCTCCAATCGCACATTATGGAGGAAGGGAACAAGGAGTTAATTAACATGGAGCCAAATAAGCAGGAAAAAACAGTCTTCTTAACTGCCCAGATATCTATATTATCTAGTAAATTTGTTTACCATCATCTGATTCAGTCCCATTATAATAAATGATGAAGGACAATATTAATTCTCAGCCCATTCCTGATAGATTTGTTGTCTTAAGGGACAGAGTTTAGGAGCCTGCTCTAAATACCACCATTGTTCCAGCTGACTATGGTCACATTAACATGCACTTGTAAAATGATGAGCTAAAATAATGATACACTTTTGAACATAACGGTAGCATGGCAAATGAATTTTTCAGCTCAACACTTGCAAAAGCTCATTTTACCTCACATAATAACTAAAAGTTCTACATGTAACAATCACAAAGAGACAGCTACTAATTCGGCTGCTCAGTCAGCTCAGTATTCTTGGTTTTCTTGCTCATACACCTCATCGTGTGTTCAGAGAACAGTATTAACATCCTCCTAATCACTCCCAGTTTGTATTCGGAACATCTTTGAGGTATCCTTTGTGTAGTTGTCCTCATTGCTTTCTCTTTAGCAGAAAGCCATTATGCTGTAGTGTGTACAAATGCGGTGTATTTCTCTCGTTACGCTGCCCCTGTTTGTGACCTTAGGCAAGTGCTCAGCTGTATGAGCACATACTTTTCAAATGTGCCACATGCTTTAAATGTCCTGTGGACAATTTTCAGATATTATGTTGTGTTTATGTGATTGCTTTGCAAGGACAGCATAGTCTTAGCCAATGTCAGAGTTGATGTTTTTTATGCTGTGGCAGATTAAGCCATGATGACATAGGGACAGTCTGTTCAGATGCTGACCTGCCGTGGAGCAGGATGGGGAGGCTTTTATTCAGATCATCTGATCCTCGAGGGGCAGGCTTTGTCACATATTTATTCCATCAAATTACACTGAGTCACTAATCTAAGCCAAGATGAACATTCAACATTTAAAAGTCAGAGACATGTCTGTTAAAGGCAGGTGATTTGATCTTATTGCTAAACATTATTTTTATTTCATCAAGGGATTAGCATCTTTACCCTTTTTCAAACTCAACAGAAAATATGTTTGTTTTTGTTATATGGACATTATCTTTTAATTCCTTTGCTCCAATTCTTAAATATGAACAAAACTGCCTGCTGCAGTTTCAACTTTGTTAAAAAAACTATTGACCATCTGTCTGTTTTCACTATCCTCCTCAATGAATCTGAAACTCTTTAGACAATGCAGAGGGCTGAAACTGACGGTTAACATCCTGTACCATCTGCATTTCATACTGGAAAATTTATCTGCTGCAAGATTTATAGTTATGGTCATTTTCTTGTCTAAAGTTTATGGCTTGACTTTGACATTTCAGTAAACTTCATATGAAGCAGTAAATAAAATTATCATATTTTATCTATCTTTGGTCAAGACTCCAACTTTTTTTGCAAAGTCTCGCCCACTAACCATTTCTTATTTCATACTGTTGAACAGGTTCAGTAATGTCTGATTCGATCGTTTAATAGTTCAAAATGGAGATCTCTGAATGAGGCTCCTTCTGGTATTTTCTTTAACTTAACAAACTGGGTCACAACGTTGGACCCAACACCATACACCCACTATTTTGATTAAAGAAATAACCCTGCAGGTTTTAGGTTTAGTGCTCCTTTTGCCTGTGGATATGATAGCCTCTTCCTCAATGATCTACAGGTCCTTCTCAAAATATTAGCATATTGTGATAAAGTTCATTATTTTCCATAATGTCATGATGAAAATTTAACATTCATATATTTTAGATTCATTGCACACTAACTGAAATATTTCAGGTCTTTTATTGTCTTAATACGGATGATTTTGGCATACAGCTCATGAAAACCCAAAATTCCTATCTCACAAAATTAGCATATTATTAAAAGGGTCTCTAAACGAGCTATGAACCTAATCATCTGAATCAACGAGTTAACTCTAAACACCTGCAAAAGAGTCCTGAGGCCTTTAAAACTCCCAGCCTGGTTCATCACTCAAAACCCCAATCATGGGTAAGACTGCCGACCTGACTGCTGTCCAGAAGGCCACTATTGACACCCTCAAGCAAGAGGGTAAGACACAGAAAGAAATTTCTGAACGAATAGGCTGTTCCCAGAGTGCTGTATCAAGGCACCTCAGTGGGAAGTCTGTGGGAAGGAAAAAGTGTGGCAGAAAACGCTGCACAATGAGAAGAGGTGACCGAACCATGAGGAAGATTGTGGAGAAGGGCCGATTCCAGACCTTGGGGGACCTGCGGAAGCAGTGGACTGAGTCTGGAGTAGAAACATCCAGAGCCACCGTGCACAGGCGTGTGCAGGAAATGGGCTACAGGTGCCGCATTCCCCAGGTCAAGCCACTTTTGAACCAGAAACAGCGGCAGAAGCGCCTGACCTGGGCTACAGAGAAGCAGCACTGGACTGTTGCTCAGTGGTCCAAAGTACTTTTTTCGGATGAAAGCAAATTCTGCATGTCATTCGGAAATCAAGGTGCCAGAGTCTGGAGGAAGACTGGGGAGAAGGAAATGCCAAAATGCCAGAAGTCCAGTGTCAAGTACCCACAGTCAGTGATGGTCTGGGGTGCCGTGTCAGCTGCTGGTGTTGGTCCACTGTGTTTTATCAAGGGCAGGGTCAATGCAGCTAGCTATCAGGAGATTTTGGAGCACTTCGTATTTCCATCTGCTGAAAAGCTTTATGGAGATGAAGATTTCATTTTTCAGCATGACCTGGCACCTGCTCACAGTGCCAAAACCACTGGTAAATGGTTTACTGACCATGGTATCACTGTCCTCAATTGGCCTGCCAACTCTCCTGACCTGAACCCCATAGAGAATCTGTGTGATATTGTGAAGAGAACGTTGAGAGACTCAAGACCCGACACTCCGGATGAGCTAAAGGCCGCTATCAAAGCATCCTGGGCCTCCATAAGACCTCAGCAGTGCCACAGGATGATTACCTCCATGCCACGCTGCATTGAAGCAGTCATTTCTGCCAAAGGATTCCCGACCAAGTATTGAGTGCATAACTGTACATGATCATTTGAAGGTTGACATTTTTTGTATTAAAAACACTTTTCTTTTATTGGTCGGATGAAATATGCTAATTGTGTGAGATAGGAATTTTGGGTTTTCATGAGCTGTATGCCAAAATTATCCGTATTAAGACAATAAAAGACCTGAAATATTTCAGTTAGTGTGCAATGAATCTAAAATATATGAATATTAAATTTTCATCATGACATTATGGAAAATAATGAACTTTATCACAATATGCTAATATTTTGAGAAGGACCTGTAAGTATCAGAAAACTAAGTAGGACACTCAAACATAGTACATCCAGCATTCCTAAAATTTTTCTTATCTCTGTTTAGCAGAAGACACAATCTACTCAGCTGTTTCCAACTCTTTTCATCCCTTGTTTTGACTATTTATCATTAAAACATTTTTACTCTTTTGTTTTTACTTTCGGATCAGCCTTTGAGCCCATCTTTCACTGAATATAACAATTTGCTTGAACAATAGTTCAATGTAATACTAAAACGACTACAATCATCTTCCAAAAGCAAATATCACTGTAGGTGCACAGAGTCAGACAGAACCACTACAACAGAGAAAACAAAAAGTTCAACCCACATAACACATCAGGCATTAAGCAATCCATCAATATGCTGCTGGGTCTTCTGCAAACATCAGTGAATCCTTAAATTACCCTTTCAACTCTATAGTGAAATGTGCAAGTCTTTTAGACTGTGATCAATAACATTAGACCGTGTGTTTAGATTTTATTGACTTGATATATTGGAAATGATCAAAGCTCCGCAGTGAAAGAATCATCAGGCAGTCTTTGCCTTTTCTATGTCTCGTCCTTCAGATTCTTTTGGATCATCATGTTGGTCAGTTATCGAACTTTCTGCTAAAGTAGCTCTGTCAACACAGACTTTAAAAAAAAAATCTATTTAATACTTAAATTCAGGGCTGAACGTTGGTGCAGTTGGTAGCGTTGTTGCCTTGCAGCAAGAAGGTCCTGCATGGAGTTTGGATGTTCTCCCCGTGCATGCGCGGATTCTCTCCAGGTATTCTGGCTTCCTCCCACAGTCCAGAAACATGACTGTTAGGTTAATTGGTCTCTCTAAAATACCCTTAGGTATGACTGGGTGTGTGCATAGTTGTTTGTCCTGTGTGTCTGTGTGTTACCCTGCAATCGATTGGCAACCTGTCCAGGGTGTACCCAGGCTCTCGCCTGTAGACTACTGGAGATAGGCACAAAATCCCCCACGACCCTGTACGGAAGAAGCGGGTGTAGAAAATGGATGGATAGATACCTCTATTCAAAACTTCACAAACACTAAACACCACTATCACTCTCTCCTTCGTCCTTTTAAATGGAGGTTTTAGCCTCTGTTACAGAAGGATTATTAAAATAAGTTGCTCATAGCTCATGTAAACGCAGATCCATGTCTTCTGCAGAAACGTGTGTGGTTAATATGGTCATTTCAATCTTCCACATTCTTTTTATAATATATAATTTCAGTTTGGTAGGAAGCACTGCTTTTGTATATCCAATTGTGTAACTCAGCAACCCTGACTTTAAAAAAAGTTGCCACCAATTATTGTCATTGTCTAACCCTGTGAGAGTTTCAGCTTCATGGATTTCAAAGAGCTTTTGATCTTTGAGGCAGAGAAGGTACAGTCCTGGAGACAGCATGCCGACATCCATCAGGATCTCTCTTTACAGTCGGCAGAAATTCTTCAAAGCTGCTCCACACTCAGAGCCAGCTATTTCGGCCCTGCACTAGTCTGAGTTTGGCTGTTTGCTGATTGATCAGTGATGGGAATAAACAGAAGCACAAGTTTACAAGGTGATAATCGCGTTTGACGTTTAAATACAAAAAAGGACCTAGTGTATTAAAAAGATTAACATAGCCTATAGGAAATTATTAAGGTGTCAAAAACCTCCATTGCCTGTAGTGGCCAGTAGGAGATAACTGGTCCCACTTTTCTTATGCCTCACACATTATGTTTTCTTATTATGCATTGTGCAATAGCAGATTCAATTCAAAAGCTCAGTCAATCCTTTACACAACCACTGTATGCTGCAAATACAGCTGTAAATCTTTAAAACTTTAAAAATAAAGTCAATGTAATGTCAGTGTAAATCTTTAAAAATAATTCAAGTTCAGTCAGATTGGATGCCGAGCATCCAGGTCCTGATGAATTTTGTTTGACTTAAGCCATTTTATTGTAACTCTGTATGTTTAGGGTCATTGTCCTGCTTGAAGGTGAACCTCCATATCTGTCTCAAGTCTTTTACAGCCTCAAAACGTTGTGTTCTAGGATTGCCCTTTATTTAGCTCCCTATCAACTCTGAGCAGGTTCCCTGTCCCTGAAATTTGTCAAGACCCCTTCCTTTGGTACCCTGGTAAAAAAACGAATCTGATCAAAGTAACTGCCTTGATCTAATCTAAATATTAAATAAAGCTTTACTGTTTGTTATTTGATCTCAAAAAAGGGCATTCTGTGAAGGCCTTAGAGGTTTGATAGAGAACATTATTGAAAAAAAAACAGCATCATGAAGACCAAGAAACATGGCAAACGGGTGAGAGACAGTCGTGGAGAGGTTTAAGGAGGGTTCAAGTTACAAAAGTTGGAGAAAAGTGTTTCTGTGAAGAAAACCTCTAATGGAACAGTAGAAAGGGCTCTGGTTGACAGGAATCCCCACATGGCAAAACCAGGCTGATTCGACTGACACACTGTTCTGGGACCAGACACAGGTTAACCGGTGAACTGTCAACAGTTGTCACATGTGATGTTTGTGCTTCTGTGTGCAGGTGATGGAAACATTCCTCTGGAGAGTGACCTGATTCTTCTGACTCAGATGATCAAAGATTCAACACTTTCTCTCTGAACAGAGCTTAGGGGCTCCAACAATTGTATGCCTCTCACCAGGCATTAGCTGCTGAAGAGAAGAGAGGATTTCTTTTTGAGAAAGAGAAGCTCAAAGAGGGAGGTGGATGAGCAGAAGCATGAATGCAAAGGTGTGAAATTTAAGCAAAGCTCTAGAATGGTAACTACAAAGCATGTGAGCGTCCATGAGGTTGCTAATAAAAGGAAGGCCTGCAAATGAATAGGTTTAAGTCGGTGATCAGACCCTCTTTCATCCCAATTATCCTGTTAACATTATAACCTGAACAATGTAGGAAGCTTGCTGCACAAACAATGTGCTGACAAAGAAGCTTAGCCAAACCTTATGAAACGTGAGCAGTTTTTGTTTGGGAGCCAGCCTTGCATTGGATTTGATCGGTTGCAGCTGGTCGACCAATCAGAAAAGTCACTCTATGCGGAGTCACACATGCAACCATCCAGTCCCTTTTCAATACTGCTGCTTGTTGCCAGGGTTGTGTGTGCCCTGTGGGGGTAGAGGTGGAAGTGGAGCAGAAAATGTCAGTGGAGTGTAGATAGGTTGGAGATCTGCTGCCTGAGAATAAATACTTCTTATTCTTGATTTGTTGTAGAGGAACAAAACAGTTGGTAGATTAAAAATAGAGTGTGATTTAATCATCTGTGGTGATCTTTGGCAGACACACACAGCCATTCAGTCCATAGTAGCACCACAGGCAGCCATGTGCTGTACGAAAATAAGGATTTAAATTGAGTAAATGTACACACTGTTAATGTTTGGTATTTACCATGATTTTTGTATATTTACATCAAGGAAAACAAACAAAAATTTTGTTGTGTTTTTTTACTTTACTTTTTTTGCTATAATTGACAGTGAACAAAGAGTATAGTTATTTGAAAAACAAATTATCCTTACAGCTTCCTTGTGTTTGTTGCTTTTTTGTTAAACAAATGTTTCAGATGAAAATACATATGATAAAAATCACCTGAGTAAACTACAACTACAAAATGTAGTTCTTAAATAGTGATTCCATTTATTAAGGGAGTAGGGTATCCAAACCACCCTGGCCCTACGTGAAAGTATTATTGCTTCCTTTCTAAATCATGAATTAGATGTGATTAGACACACACAGGCCTGATTAGTAGAACCTGCCTGACAACATGAAGTTGGGTAAAAGATCTCAAAACCCAATACATCATGCCCTGGTCTAAAGAACAGGCTAGGAATAAAGTTAATGACATCTACCAGAGGAGTTGCAAACGAGTTACAAGGCAATTTTTAGGCCTTTGTGACACTAGCCAATCACAGTGATTTTTATTCAAATATAAAACAATGGTGATTCTTTTAAAGAGTGACCTGCCTACCAAAACTACAGCAACAGCATATCAACAACTCATCCAGAAGGTCACAAAGAACCCAGATCAACATCTAAAGCAATCCAGACCTAACTTGCCTCAGTTAAGGTCAGTTTTCATGATTCAACAACAAGGAGACTGGATAAGATTGAATCCATAGGTCCTCAAGCTCCTGTCCAGTCTGTTTTGTTTAGGTCACTTCATGTGCTAGCTTTAAAGAGTTATGTAGCGTAACATAATTCTACACTCTAGTTCAGCACCTAATGTTTGTACACGTACATACAGTACAGACCAAAGGTTTGGACACACCTTTTCATTCAAAGAGTGTTCTTTATTTTCATGACTATGAATATTGTAGCTTCACACTGAAGGCATCAAAACTATGAATTAACACATGTGGAATTATATACTGAACAAAAAAGTGTGAAACAACTGAAAATATGTCTTATATTCTAGGTTCTTCAAAATAGCCACCTTTTGCTTTGATTACTGCTCTGCACACTCTTGGCATTCTATTGATGAGGTTCAAGAGGTAGTCACCTGAAATGGTTTTCACTTCACAGGTGTGCCCTGTCAGGTTTAATAAGTGGGATTTCAAGCCTTACAAATGGTGTTGGGACCATCAGTTGTGTTGTGCAGGAGGTGGATAGAGTACACAGCTGATAGTCCTACTGAATACACTGTTAGAATTTGTATTATGGCAAGAAAAAAAGCAGCTAAGTAAAGAAAAACGAGTGGCCATCATTACTTTCAGAAATGAAGGTCAGTCAGTCCGAACAATTGGGAAAACTTTGAAAGTGTCCCCAAGTGCAGTCGCAAAAACCATCCAGCTCTACAAAGAAACTGGCTCACATGAGGACCGCCCCAGGAAAGGAAGACCAAGAGTAACCTCTGCTGCGGACAATAAGTTCATCCAAGTCACCAGCCTCAGAAATTGCAGGTTAACAGCAGCTCAGATTAGAGAACAGCTGCTAGGAAACCACTGCTGAGGACAGGCAACAAGCAGAAGAGACTTGTTAGGGCTAAAGAACACAAGGAATGGACATTAGACCAGTGGAAATCTGTGCTTTGGTCTGATGAGTCCGAGTTTGAGATCTTTGGTTCCAACCACCGTATCTTTGTGCGGTGCAGAAGAGGTGAACGGATGGACTCTACATGCCTGGGTCCCACCGTGAAGCATGGAGGAGGAGGTGTGATGGTGTGGGGGTGATTTGCTGGTGACACTGTTGGGGATTTATTCAAAATTGAAGGCATACTGAACCAGCATGGCTACCACAGCATCTTGCAGCAGCATGCTATTCCATCCAGTTTGCGTTTAGTTGGACCATCATTTATGACCCCAAACACACCTCCAGGCTGTGTAAGGGCTATTTGACCAAGAAGGAGAGTGATGGGGTGCTGCGCCAGATGACCTGGCCTCCACAGTCACCGGACCTGAACCCAATCGAGATGGTTTGGGGTGAGCTGGACCGCAGAGTGAAGGCAAAAGGGCCAACAAGTGCTAAGCATCTTTGGGAACTCCTTCAAGACTGTTGGAAAACCATTTCAGGTGACTACCTCTTGAAGCTCATCAACAGAATGCCAAGAGTGTGGGGAGCAGTAATCAAAGCAAAAGGTGGCTACTTTGAAGAACCTAGAATATAAGACATATATTCAGTTGTTTCACACGTTTTTGTTCAGTATATAATTCCACATGTGTTAATTCATAGTTTTGATGCCTTCAGTGTGAAGCTACAATATTAATAGTCATGAAAATAAGGAAAACTCTTTGAATGAGAAGGTGTCCAAATTTTGGTCTGTACTCTATGTTAAAACATGCATTTGCTAAGTGAACATGTCTTGAACCAGAAGGACCATGCAAAAATAAAAAATGTAGGTATAAATGTATCATTTTACACAATTGTGAAAATATTAGATTGATTGGTAAATTCAGTAAAAATCTCAAATCAGGATATTTACCCAAAACTTTAAAACAATTATGACATTATCAAATTTGTTTTATATAAAATAGAAAGGTGACAAGTATTCCTACCTTTGCTAAAATTATACAACATGCAGATTTTTACAGATATGTTAACAAATTATTCAGCCTATCTGCTCAAGCAGGGGGTCAGAAGTCCATAACAGACATACTCATAGCTTGTTGACTGTAGTTTTAAAACAGTAATAGATGACACTCCTTTAGTGCCATGAGAACTTCTACATAAACTTGAGTAAAATAAATACATATAATTAATGCACCTGTTACAACACCTGTCAGGTCTTTTGGTTAATGAAGAAATCCTGTGACATGAAGCCATTGATGATGATCAGATAATTCAAGTTGATGGTGAGCCTCCCAGTTGACTGAAGAACTCAAATTTACACTGCCACACAGGAACCTGGACTAAGAGTTTGCCTTGTGGTAAGAATGTAGCAAGTTACCCATTTGGTGCCTTTGAACAGTAGTACTTACAGAGTGTACTCTGACTTTATTGACTTTTGAATAAATGACTTCTGACTGTTTTAGTCTGACTGAATTAACGAGAATTCCCTAAACATCAAAACTGAACTTGCCTGAATGAAACTACTTTAACTTTGCGGATATCCGGATTTTGATCTGAGAAGTTCAGTAGAATAAGAACAACTTTTTTTCTGTGAAAAAGGACCCAATTTATTTTTTGCATATAGCAAATATCATTTATTTGAATTGTTGCCAATGCAAATATTTCTGTTAAGTTTAACTAAAGTTGCTATTCACTCAACTCAGGTCTCCTTCTGTCAATGCATTCGACATTCTTCTGAGCTCCTTATGAACCTAGTGTGACGTGTTCCAGTACTGGATTACAAATGCATTACTCTATGCTCTGTACATCTTGAAAATATTCTGGTCACACTGGTACTTTCTCTGGTATATCAATAAAAATAGTGTGACAAACAATTTTTGTTTTAGAACCATAACTTTTGAAACCTTGGTCTGCCTTGATAGTGGTAAATTACATATGTTAAATCAATTACAAAACAGACAACTACCCTTAATTAATTTTATTAATCATGCTGATTATAAACATTTGCGGTGTTCCTAAAAAGTTTGTAAAATGGCTTTAGATGTTATTCTACAGGTTATTTTTCTTGTCATTTCTTTAATAACACTATGCATATAATGTCCCTGTATGCAGATGGTCTTAATGCCAGGGGGAACTTTAAACAATAGTGTGTAACCAAACCCTAACTCCCCAAACTTTCTAAAATGAAATACAACTTCCTGTCAAGTTCATATTCTTCTCACATGTCATACACATACAAAAACAGCATGTTATCCTGGTTATTAAAGTCCTCTGTAATTGTTTTTATTACATATATCTACCAGATATAACTTATTAGACGCAGTCAGTCTTTGAACTCCTCCTAACTTCCCACAGGAAACTCATGTTTCCAGTTAAATTCAAGTATGTGGATGAAGTTCTTTTATCCCAGCAGGGAGGGTTCATAATTGGAGTGTCCCACTGATTTTAATGTGCTTGCTTCTGAATTCTTTAAAAGTCAGCTTTTCAAAGTTGAAAAAACAGCCCCAGTGATTTTATTAATAACCAAAAAATATTAATAAAAGAAATGCAACTAGTTTCTTGATAGCAAGGTTTCAATAGTTTTGCAATTTTCATTAGTTTTTATTTTTATTTAGTTTTGAGTTCACATTTTCAATTCTATTTTAGTTTTAATTTGTGTTTAGCATTTGTTTGCTAGTTTAGTTTAGTTTTTTGAAAATGCTTAGTTTCAGTTTAGTTTTTGTTAGTGTTAGTTTTAGTTTTAGTCCTTTTTCTGACATTTCCTGCTCAGAGATTAAAGGAATTAAATGTTATCTAGATATAATGAAAACATTGGTACAGTAAAATATGTATTCATAATTAAACTATAAAAATCAAGTGTTATAGCAGATAACAAATAAATAGCAGTAGTAATGCCTGTCTTCTTTACTCTCCTTGTTTTTCTAACACTCATCTGCTCTTTTCCTGCTCTTTGCTTTACTCTTCTTTCTATTGGTCTTTCTATTTTCTTCCTCTCTCCTCTTCTGTCAGACGTTCACTATTCTAAAAGATACATAATATAATTGCAATCCTCTCCAAAAACATTAGAGAGTATAATATACTGAAAAATTGCAATTTAACAAATGAAATAGGATGTTGTTTGACGCTAGGTGTGGATGGACCGCTCATGTGACTTGACTGACGTACCCGCCATCTGCTGGCGTAATGCAGAACAGCAAGAAAAAAAAAAAACAACAACCAGAGACTAGACTTCATATTTATGCATGAGACACACAAACGAAAACAAAGCACATTATTTCGATAAATTCAGTTAATTTTAGTTAGTTTTGTGAACACTCATTACAGTTTTAGTTAGTTTCCGTTTTTTTTTGCAAAGTCTCGTTTTTATTTTTATTTCAGTTAACGAAAATGTTTTTTTACTTCTAGTTTTCGTTATTTTGTGAGTTTTCGTTAACGATAATAACCTTGCTTGATAGCACTTCCAATATATTGCTGTGACCTCTTGTACTGATTTAATATGTTGCTCATTTACCTGTATAGTATCATCTTATGAAAGATGCATTTATTTTCATGGGCACCAATAGGAGATGACTCCATTTGACATCGAAACTTAAGTCTTATGTTCCCAATATATCATCAAAGATGATATCCAATCTTTGAGTTGGAGGTAAGTCTCTCCCTTAAGCAAAATAATTCATGTATGTAGCTACCGTGTTCCAGAGTGATGGCAACATTGACTAGCAGATTTCTCTGTAGTAATGAGGGTGCTTTGCTGATCTTTTCTGGTGAAGGAAAAGCTGAGTAGCATATATATTGACCTTACATAGTGCTTTTCTAGTCCTACCAGCCAGTCAAAGCACATATAAACCAGAGTCACTTTTACCCAGCTGCTCTCTTTATGCTTACATAATCATTTACCAATATACAGAGTGGTAAGTGACATGGGGATAAGTACCTTAACAGACTGTACATCTACATGGGGCAGGGGAGGAAGTTGGAAACATTTTCACAACCTCTGCGTTGTGAGATGGCTGCTTTTCCCACAGAGACCTATCCAGCCACTGTTAATTTTCTGTTTCTCTTCTAACCTTTGCTTATGGCCATACAAGAAAGTTCAAGGAAAGAATGAGATCATGTATCCAAGCCATTGCAATGATTTTCTTCTGTAGGGTGGCCAGGCCCTGCCTTAGGGACAGGGTGACAAGCTCCATCATCTGAAGGAAACTTGGAGTAAACTTGTTGCTTCACTGCATGGAAAGAAGTGCCCTGAGGTAGTTCAAGCATTTAATTAGGATGTCTCATGTCTGAAAGTTTTCTGGGCACATCCCAATTAGAGAACACCCTGGGGCAGATCCAGCACTTGCTGAGAGTACTACATATTGTTTCTGGCGTTGAAACAACTTAGAATCCTCCAGACCAGAAGACTGTCAGTAGGCTGTGGGATGGGAAGGTTTCTCTCCTGGACCTGTTAATTCTGCAACCCGAGCTCAGATAAGCGAAAGACAATGAAAGACATTATTGGATAAAATGATCAAAACATATAACACATATATAAAAACGAAATGTCCTAGTTGGAAGTATATTGATAAAACATCTATAGAAATGAAAGTTCTGTCAAGTAATTTAAAAATATTGCTGATGTAAATAGCTATAAAGAACAACGTTTTTCTTCTTCCCATGTAATCTGGCAATTAAACATGCAGATTGTAATATAAAGCACCTCTATACATTGATATTGAAACCTCTTTCTAAACTAAATTGGAAAATATGTTATTGATCACTCCTTAAGAATTTTTTATTCAGAATCAGAACCAGAATCAGCTTTATTGCCAAGTCATAATAATGAAATAATAATGAAAATCTTTTTAAATGTACATATATACACAATTGACTTTACAATGGAATATAACATGAGATCAGTCCAAGTATGCCTGGTGTTGTTCTGAAACTCAGATTGTCAAGTGTTCATTGGAGAAACAGCCTGGGGGAAGAAACTGTCTCTGTGGTGGCTGGTTTTAGCAGACAGCGCTCTGTAGCGCCAACCTGAAGGTAAAAGCCTATACAGTTTTTGTATAGGGTTTGTGGGGTCTCCAGATATTTTAGCTGGCCTTTTCCTGACCCTAGACCTCTATTAGCCGTGGATAGAGGGAAGGTCTGATGGTTCTCTCTACAGCCCTGATTGTTTGTTGCAGTCTGGACCTGTCCTGTTTTGTGGATGAGCCAAACCACACTGAGATGGGCGAAGAAAGGACAGACTGAATTATGGCAGTGTAGAGGCCTGTGGAAGGCTGCACATCTTGAGTTGCCTCAAGAAGTACAGTCTGTGCTGGGCCTTCTTCCGAACATTGTCTATCTGTGAGGGCCATTTCAGGTTTCAAGAAATGGTGGTTCCTAGGAACCAGAAGTGGTCCACAGCAGACACAGTGTTGTTGAGGATGGTGAGAGGGGTATGTAATCCACTGACATGTGGCGGCCGGAACGTTGAGCTGGGTGAGCTTCTGGTGGAGTATGTCTGGTATGATGGTATTGAAGGCTGAGCTGAAGTCTACAAACAGGATTCTGGCGTATGTCCCTGGACGGTCGAGGTGTTGCAGGATGAAGTGCAGTCCCAAGTTGATTGTATCATCTGCCGACCTGTTCCTGGTAAACTGCAGGGGATCCAGTAGGGGGCCTGTGATGTCCTTCAGGTGCATCAACACCAGTCATTTAAAGGATTTCATGACCACAGACGTCAGGGCAACAGGCCTGTAGTCATTTAACCATGTGATTGTGAGTTTCTTGGTCACTGGGATGATTGTGGAGCGTTTGAAGCAGGAGGGAACCTGACACATCTCCAGCGACTTGTTGAAGGTCTCAGTGAAGATGGGTGCAGATTGCTTGGCGCAGGTTCTCAAGCATGAGAATAAGAATCAGAATCAGCTTTATTGCCGTGTTCGTACATACAACAAACAAGGAATTTGACTCCGGTACACTTTGCTCTTTGGGTTTCTCTTTTGTTTTTTTGTGTTATAAGATATATTCTGCATATATCCTTATGTTCATAAATACATATATACAATATACAAAGGTGGACTTGCAACTTCAGTATGAGGTGGTTTGGTACTCTATTAAATGTTCATCAGAGAAACAGCCTGGGGGAAGAAACTGTCTTTGTGGCGGCTGGTTTTTGTAAACTGTGCTCTGTAACGACGGCCTGAGGGTATTACTCTAAACAGTTTATGTGCAAGGTGTGTGGGATCTGCAGAGATTTTTCCATCTCATTTCCTGACCCTTGACCTGTATAAGTCCTAGATGGAGGGAAGGTCAGCCCTGATTATTCTCTCTGCAGTCCTGATTATTCGTTGCAGTCTGGACCTGTCCTGTTTGGTGGATGAACCAAACCACACTGAAATGGATGAAGACAGGACAGACTGAATGATGGCAGTGTAGAAGATGACCAGCAGCTCCTGTGGAAGGTTGAACTTCTTCAGTTGCCTCAGGAAGTACGGTCTCTGCTGGGCCTTCTTCCAAACATTGTCTATGTGTGAAGACCATCTCAGGTCCTCAGAGATGGTGGTTCCTAGGAACCTGAAATGGTCCACAGCTGACACAGTGTGGTTGAGGATGGTGAGGGGGCTGTATGGGGGTGGTGTTCTCTGAAAGTCCACCACCATTTCCACAGTCTTGAGTGGGTTGAGTTCCAGGTAGTTCTGACAACACCAGTGTATCAGCTGATCCACCTCCTGTCTGTATGCAGACTCATCACCGTCCTGGATCAGACCAATGACACTGGTGTCGTCTTCAAAGTTCAGGAGTTTCACGGACGAGTCTGATGAGGTGCAGTCATTTGTATAGAGGGAGAAGAGGAGTGGGGATAGAACATGTTGTGGAATTTTCTTATCAAAGTGGGTAGAAGTTGACTCATAACAAGAGAAAATCCAGACTTTGTCTTTATAAGTTTTATTCAAAGGCATTCAGCGTTTGAAGACCCTGACACTGAGGTTAGTCAGTGAACCAGAGCCCCGAACAACATTTACACACAGTATTTATACCAGAACATGACAGTGTTATCTCAACTTCAAAGAGTCTGTGTTTTACGACCCCAGACCCTTCTCGGGTTCAGAGGTGAGAAGGTTACCTAGGAACAACCATCTACTCTCCCCGAGGCATCACCGTAACGAATGTCCTTAACCATTAAACTTCTGATAATGGCTTTTACAGCTTCCTCCTCTAACACAGATGTTCACAGGAGTGAGGTAACCCAAAGGTCATACACTTTGGAATGCTTACTGCAAGAATTTCCATCAAAAACACACCCCTTGGGGGCACCAGTACTTACTGATCTGCTGCGGGAGAAGATGCTCCCCAGTCTCACCTGCTGCTGTCTGTCCGTCAGGAAGCTGTTGATCCAGTGACAAGTGGCGGCCGGAACGTTGAGCTGTGTGAGCTTCTGGTGGAGTATGTCTGGTATGATGGTATTGAAGGCCGAGCTGAAGTCTACAAACAGGATCCTGGCGTACGTCCCTGGACGGTCGAGGTGTTGCAGGATGAAGTGTAGACCTAAGTTGACCTGGGGAATGCGGCACCTGTAGCCCATTTCCTGCACACGCCTGTGCATGGTGGCTCTGGATGTTTCTACTCCAGACTCGGTCCACTGCTTCCGTAGGTCCCCCAAGGTCTGGAATCGGCCCTTCTCCACAATGTTCCTCAGGGTCCGGTCACCTCTTCTCGTTGTGCAGCGTTTTCTGCCACACCTTTTCCTTCCCACAGACTTCCCACTGAGGTGCCTTGATACAGCACTCTGGGAACAGCCTATTCGTTCAGAAATTTCTTTCTGTGTCTTACCCTCTTGCTTGAGGGTGTCAATAGTGGCCTTCTGGACAGCAGTCAGGTCGGCAGTCTTACCCATGATTGGGGTTTTGAGTGATGAACCAGGCTGGGAGTTTTAAAGGCCTCAGGAATCTTTTGCAGGTGTTTAGAGTTAACTCGTTGATTCAGATGATTAGGTTCATAGCTCATTTAGAGACCCTTTTAATGATATGCTAATTTTGTGAGATAGGAATTTTGGGTTTTCATGAGCTGTATGCCAAAATCATCCGTATTAAGACAATAAAAGACCTGAAATATTTCAGTTAGTGTGCAATGAATCTAAAATATATGAATGTTAAATTTTCATCATTACATTATGGAAAATAATGAACTTTATCACAATATGCTAATTTTTTGAGAAGGACCTGTAAATGAGTGCAGTTTTTAAAGTGAGCTGGGGTTTCTGACCTTTATTCAGAAACATGTTTTCTCCTTTAGAAATATTCAACAAGACATGTAAATCTGTACCAGTCCAAAATAAGTCTTTCTTACTCAGTTCACATATTTTCCAGAGAGGTGTATTTTGTTGTGCAGTAGGAAAATCACTGTTCCTGTCTCTACAATATTCCGAAGTGGCCTGCAGTACTTCATTTTAAAATGAAACTGTCTTGGCCAAAGGAGACAAGGCCAGAAATGCTTTCCCCAGAGGAATGTCCGCTCTCATCAGGGAGTTTAGTGGAATGGGTCAGTGAGGGTGTTTGGATTTGGTCCCTTGATGTGACAGTTTGATTTGTCAAATTGATGAAGATATCAATCTTATAATGCAGTTCATTACATCAATCACTAATGTTTTGTACAGATAGAGAGTCTATTTGTTTAGGAGTTTCCTAGAAAAGTACTGTATGTATCTATAAAGTGATTTAAAATGAGGCCATGGATAAAAAAGACACACATACATTAAAGCGAACCCTTAATCTGACATACCATTTGTCTCTGCTCCTTTGCCTTTCCACATATCTTCTGTCATGTAAAAAAAAATATAGACCCAAATTTGCAAACATGTCTTCTCTTGTACTTGTTACAGGAAGTGATGAGTGGGGTGGAAAGGGAGAGGCGAGGTGGTGACAAAGGTTATCTGGTAGGAGTTGAGGAGTCAGAGATGACTGCAACAGCCTCTAGACATAGAGGAAATGAATACAACCAGGATTTGTTTTACTGATTTTATTATTATAGTTAAATTCATTACATTAATGTAATTACAGATATGTATTTTCCTTTTCAATTGAAAATTTACTTCATTAACTAGTTTTTCAGTGGCAGGATATGTTTTAGTGATCAAGCACAAAAAGGAAAGAAAGATGTGGTGTCAGTTCTTCACATTTCTATTGCATTTCCAACTTCTGTAAAGATGCTTTACTTTGAGTGCCTGATGAGACACTAAGTGTATGATGGGTCACACAGCTTTTGACATACAAATTATGACACTGAACCTATTAGGCCAGGAACAATAAAATAATGTCCTGATGAAGTAAAAATGATGTTGTTTTTATAAAACACCTTTGCTTTTTTCAGTTTCATGGCTCCACACCCTTTTTGTCAATGTAATTTATTTGATCTCAGTATCAACTCTTGGAAACAGATGCTTGCTTGTGTTTAAGATGTGAGCTGATGGGGAAGTACAAGAGAAGGAAGGACATGGCATGTTGTTGGGCAGCCTGACAAGACGTTTTTAACACAACAGAGCAACACAAGCTGTTACACCTCCCATTTAAAGTAATGGACTGATCATACAGGGCAATCTAACTTAAAAGCGGAATGCCATAAGTAGAAGAAACAACCTGGGCTATTTTGTTTCTACTTTGCATATAGCAAATTTTCAGACCCCACTGGAGACTCTTTATCAAACAAGTAACCATCAAAAAATTGATCTAGAATAAGCAGCAAGTGTTGCTGTAGGCTTCTCCCCTATTCCAAAGCCCTCACAGGCAATCCAGTCTTCACGCAGCAGTCCTCTCTTGGGACAAGCCATGCATCTGCAGATGTATGCAGATGATACTGTTATATATGTACATGCAAAAACAGCTGACTTAGTAGCTACTAAGCTAACAACTGCACTGCAAAAGATCACCTGTTGGCTTAATCAAACATGTATGACTCTAAATGTAAAGACGGCAAAATGTATGTTTTTTTTCTAAAACCATGGTACAACATCTTAATATTGATATTCTCATTAGAGGTGAAAGAATCGATATAGTCACTGAATTTAAATATCTTGGGGTGACCCCGGAGCCAAATTTGAAGTAGAAGGAGCTTGTTAAGTATATGATTAAAGGTATTAAATTCAACCTCACAAACTTTAAACCTATTAGAAATTGTCTCTCACTCAATGTCTTGGACACTCAGGGAAAGAGAGGGGCTGAGCTGTCCACCGATCATTCGGTCCGGATCATTCCGAACTCGGAATGCTGTCAGCTTTGATAAGCTGACAGGGAGCTTATCAAACAGTGGGAAGGAACACTTCGAGGATCTCCTCAATCTTGCCTTCATACCGTCCTGGTGGAGGCAGAGACTTCATAACCCTGTCTGAAATCTGGATGTCGTGGGGACGTCGTGGCTGACGCCTTTTCAAGATTGCTTGTTGGTCTCGGACAGTACCTGTGGACTGGCAGACCAGGGTGGTGGTCCTCTTGCACTTGAAGGGTGTGTTCCAACTACAGGGGGATCATACTCCTCAATCTCGCTGGGAAGGGCTGTGCCAGTGTTGGAGAGAAGAGTCCTGCCGATAGTCAAACATCAGCTTCAGGAGAAGAAGTGTGGTTTTCATTCCCATTGTGGAACACTGGATCAGCTCTACACCCTCTACAGGGTGCTTGGGGGTTCATGAGAGTTTTGCCCACATGTGCTTTGTGGAGCTGAAGAAGGCATTCGACTGTGTCCCTCATGGTGCCCTCTGAGGGGCATTCCAGCAGTACGGAGTCTGTGGCCCTTTATTAGGGGCCATTCAGTCTCTGTACAAGCAAATCAGGAGATTGGTATGCATTGCCAGCATTAAGTGGAGCATGTTGGACTCCAGCAGGACTCCCCTTTGTCACCCTGTTCATAACGTTTATGGGCAGGATTTCTAGAACAGTGGATTTTGCCTTTCTTTTTTCCTACTGACTCCCTCTAGCCAAAACCTACAGCATGCACTGGGGCAGTTTGCAGCTGAGTGTGAAGTGGGGGGGATGAGGATCAACTCTTCCAAGTCCAAACCCATGGTTCTTGACTGGAAAAGGGTGGCTTGCCCTTTCCAGGTCGGAGGGGAGTTCCCCCCTCTATATTTACTCTCACTCACTTAAAACTGTGCACTTATATTTATATTATATTGTAGATATGTTTGTACTGTTTAATTTGTACTGTATTGCACCGACTACGCCAAAACAAATTCCTTGTATGTCCAAAAACGTACTTGGCAATAAAGCTTTTCTGATTCTGATTCTGATTCTGAAGTTGAAGAGTTCAAGTATCTTGGGGTCTTGTTCATGAGTGAGGGGAGAATGAAGCAGGAGATCAAGAGACAGTGAGTTGTGGTGAAGAGAGAGCTGAGCCAGAAGGCAAAGCTCTTGATTTACCAGTTAGTTTTTTCCTACCTTCACCTATTGGTATGGACTTTGGGTCATGACCAAAAGAATGACGTCCCCGAAACAAGTGGTTGAAATGAGGCGAGCACTCCCTTGGAGCTAGGGTAAGCTTGGCCATTGTGTCACTTGGCCATTGTGTCACCTGTTTTGGACAGGCTAGTGATGGTGTTCTAAGACCTCTTCAGACTTTATACAGACTCAAAAAGCCCTTCCTGCAGCACTACAGGTAAATAGCTGACAGTAAATAAAAACACAAAGACATGGCCACAGCGTCACTGAGTAAAAATATGGCTTAATATGCTGCTGTCATTACAGAAGCATTTCCCTCCATGCTTTAGACAGTCAGTCAAACATGGGTTAAAATGACGCATCACACTTGCTGCCTGGTCAAAATTTCCTGCATGTCCTATAGACAACAATAACCGCATAAGGTAATGTATTGAAGCTGGCAACCTTTTTGCGCCAGGAGTTATGTGGAAAACCTTAAGCTTACTATTGTATGTATTACAAGCCAATTGTCGAGTAGCATTGTATGTACAGTATATGATATGTGAACAGGACTTATTGTAACTCACTTTGGAAAATATATTCCTTTTTTGGTTTGGATGGATCATATTTAAATTCCACAGAAAGTCCACAGATTCTTTTCTGGTTTCTTTTGTGGAATGTGCTTTGACCCACCATGGTCGATTAAATAATAAGCTTATGTGTTGGCCATGACCAAACAGGGATAGGCAGCATAGCTTCATAGCTGGTGCATTTTAGTTTTGACTGACAGATTACATGCACAATAGGTAAAAATGTCATGCATTTTGAATTTCTGAGAGAACACCCACTAACATTTTCGACTAGTCTTGTCTTGCCAATTAAAACTCATACAAGTCTCATCATGTTTTAGTCATCAAAAGTCCTGCACACTGCAGGCAAATGTGGCCAAAATCAGATTTTTTGGGGTGTCAAGTGATCAGGTCAGGCTGTTTAAAACAAGTGGGAACGCTCAGATCTGGCCTGTATCTGACCTTTTCAAGTCACGTTTGAGCCACATTCATATCCAATTTGTATCTGATCTTTTGGAATGTGACTCCAGTGGGAACCAAGGCGCATTAGATGTGACTTTGACGTCACTTTTCCATCGCATTCGTCGCATTCATTCCGTGGCAGTTAGCATCACAGACGGGAGGCTGCTCAGTATACTGGACAGTGGAGAGACAGCGAGACATTAGAACCCGTTAATAAACAGAGATAAACTTTATTCAAGCCTCTGGATGTGGTTTGTATTGTAAAATTCATAAACAACTGTTCAGACAGAGGACTTTAAAATGTTATCGAGGTTACTGAGCATGTGATGATCTTCCCCTGATGCAGTCCGATACACTGGATTACATCAAGTCTTCTGAAAAAATTGGATTTGAGCATTAAGACCTGCAGTGGGAACCCAGCCAAAGAGTCATGTTTATCTCTTCATCATCTCGTTACCGCCATGAAAAAAGTCATGAGGGGCGTCAAAGAAATCTAGTCATCGACCTCATTAATGAAAACAACCCAGTTTAAGAGCTGTAGCTGTGTTAGTATTTTTAAATCCAATCTAAAATTTCTGTTAAAAACAGAAACATTCAGTGGTTACAGATATGTAACAACTAAATGTGTGTGTGCGTGTCCAGTGGCGACACCTGGCCTGGGCATTCCCGGCTCTAGCCCGAATGATTCTCATCAAGCCTAGGATCTTTTTTTCACCAGAGAAGGAAGAAATTTCCATTAATTGAGCCGCTCTATGATATCAAAGAAGATCAAATTTGGTAATTTCCCGGCTTCAGTGAATGCAACACAGGCACGACGCTATGGCCAATCAGAGAGAAGTTGTTCGGAAGCTGGGGACTAATCCATATTTTATTGGCTGACAGCTCTGATACTATTTCGAGCGGTTCCAGAAGAAAATGGACATCAGGCAATTTTTTGGAAGACAGAAGACAGAATAATTCTTCAGTCATGGTGGCTGGCAGTGGGCAGTAAGACTCTGAACCGCCACAGGAAACAAGTTAACAAACAAGTGATTTAAATCTGGTATGTCTTCGAAATTATGTGAATATCAGGGAGCTCATTCATGATGACTATATGATATTAAGCTAGGTATACTGTTTGCTAACCCACCAGTCTTGCCCTTTTCTGTTATACACATTTGTAATCAGGGGCGCCGTATGGGAGGCCCCTAATACAATTATAATACTGACAAAATAATATGACACTCAGTACATACAAAAACATCCACTCATCCACCCCCTCTCTATGTACGTATAATAGTTCACTCCACCACCTGCTCCTTCAGGAAGCTGCAGACAACTTTTCACAGAGAGCTAGTGGAGGCGGAGAAGGCAAGATGCCGCATAAGTCAGGGAGCCAAAAAAGGAATGAGAGAAAGCTCAGACAAGAGAAAAGTGCAAAGGGTATACGGTATGTCACCCAATTCTTTCACATGCAAGGTGGGTCGGTTAGTTGTTCATGTAATAGAAAGTTCTGGAACATTAACATGTTGTCAATTCCTAACTTTGTCCATAGTTTACAAGCTATCTCATTTTTCTCCACATATTAGCTCATATTTCTGATTCATGGATGTCATTCACCATTGCTGTGTCCAAATTTAGGGGCTGCATCCTTTTATGTGGCATTACGTCATGGTAAAGCGACGAAGGCTATACAGGTCCTTCTCAAAATATTAGAATATTGTGATAAAGTTCATTATTTTCCATAATGTAATGATGAAAATTTAACATTCATATTTTTTAGATTCATTGCACACTAACTGAAATATTTCAGGTCTTTTATTGTCTTAATACGGATGATTGTGGCATACAGCTCATGAAAACCCAAAATTCCTATCTCACAAAATTAGCATATTTCATCCGACCAATAAAAGAAAAGTGTTTTTAATACAAAAAACGTCAACCTTCAAATAATCATGTACAGTTATGCACTCAATACTTGGTCGGGAATCCTTTTGCAGAAATGACTGCTTCAATGCGGCGTGGCATGGAGGCAATCAGCCTGTGGCACTGCTGAGGTCTTATGGAGGCCCAGGATGCTTCGATAGCGGCCTTTAGCTCATCCAGAGTGTTGGGTCTTGAGTCTCTCAACGTTCTCTTCACAATATCCCACAGATTCTCTATGGGGTTCAGGTCAGGAGAGTTGGCAGGCCAATTGAGCACAGTGATACTGGGATTTGATTTCAGAAATCTAGTCACCTTAATATAGAGGAAGAATTGTGAAGTTAACATTAAAAAAGAATCAACAGTAGAAAGTACATTTTTAATTTTCATTTACTGACTTTATGAACAACTAATACCTATTTCCCTGATGGTGGAGTTGACAGCAGTAATCACTATAACCACTTATTTTGGCTAGAAAACAAAGAAACCAGCTAATCCTACACTATTATAGAGAAGTAATCTGTCAAACTATTCAATTTAATTATGGATTTTTAATATTTTGCATTGTTGCATGCATAACAGTCTTTATTATACAACTTGAAGGCCCTAACGGTTTGGCACTGGTTCATTTTAAAAGCGTCATATCCAATGGAACACATTGCATTTTGTTTTATGTCACAGACTTTGTCTCAGCAATAATGAGTTAATGAGTCACATCAGACTTTATGGCCACTTAATACGCCAGTTTAAGCTGGTTATATTACATTTTGGGTTGAGCTTCTTAATAATATAGTCTTATTGTACACAGTGTAACGCATCTATCTGAAGGAATGCATGATAAGACCTCAGTAATTCTCAAAGCAACTGAATGGCGGGTGAAGAAATTACTTACGTCAGTGTGGCATTGTTTTGTCTTGATGACATACACTTCTCTTTGTATGATTAGCCAGTTGAGTACCTGTTGGGAATAGAACTCAAAATGAGGACCTCATGAAAAAGAAACAGCTTGTATATTTGCAGCAACGGCACAGCAGTTAGCTGCAGTGTTTTTTTTTTTTGGCTTGAAGGGAGAGATATATCTTAGAAAACATTTGTTTGTATCCAATTACAGCAATAACTGGTCAGTACTCATTGTCTTTCATGCTTCACCATGGCTCTGATCTTCCTGTGGAGCCTCCCACATGCCGAACAACTGGACACTGAAGAATGTGCAGCGGCAACTCCAGACATGTCTAGGCCACACAAACATGCCAGACACACATATTTATGTGCATGGCATAATAGTCAAGCTGTAGGTGGGTGGAATTCTTTATTAAGATTATTTTAGTAAAAGTAACCACGGCAGCTAAATAATATGCGTTTAACCCTTGAGGCACCTTCGGGGACCAAACGCATACTTTCTGCCTTTTTCTTTTATTGAAGAGTCATAATCAAGGTCAGTTCTATAAAACTTGGCCAGGATTTTCTTTTTTTTCTTTTTAAAATTTCTACATCCTTTCGATTGCAAAGTATGTAGAGCAAGAGCTATGCATTTTGCGCACAATCTTTACCTTAGGTACTGATTTGGTCCCATTGACTTCCATTATAACCACATATTTTTGATGCACTGTAATCCTGGCATTTAATTACATTTCACCTGAGCACCAAATAAATCTGAGCCTCTATTTTGCAAAAAATGGTTTTAGGTGTGATGACTCACTTCATTTATTTTTTCATTAATAAGAGAGAGTTTCCCTCTCTCCTACTGAGTGTGTGGGAGAACATGTTTTTGCAGGTGCAACGTCTGTGAGAATAATTCGTAACCTCCAGTTTGTAGATATTTCGGCAGGAGACAGCCCTGAGGAGAAGACTAACTCCAGAAGAGGCTGTTGCATCAGTCTTGCAGTCTGAGGGGAGTAAGGAGAGTGTTTCTGAGGAAGATATTAGCAGCAGTGAGAATTCATCTGAGGGGCAGGACGAACTGGCCAAGGAATATTTGCCTGGCATAGGGGGACCCTGTAGCTCAGAGGACAAGGAGTTGGAGGAAGAAGAGGAGGAGACAATGTAGGATGGGAGATCTCCATGGAGATCAAAAAATTCCTGTGATCTTCCACACATGAAGAGGTCCTGCCATATTTTCCTCCTCATATCTTGACTGCAGAACCAACTTGTTGGAATAATTGAATAAAGATTTGTCTTATAGTTTCTCCTATTTATTAACTTGACTACTTGATTATATAACCTTTCATAATGTATGTGTGAGAAAGGATGTGATGAGTTTGTCTGCAGGATAATAAATGGAGCTGAACTAGCAGAGAAGGAAGCAGTCCAGTTGAGGAGGTCATAAAGATGAAGGAGGTCATAAAGATGAAGGCTGATTACACTCAACAAAAAGTCACAACTGACCCTACCAGTTGTAGGAGACTGTGGGAAATGTGTTGTTAATGTATAAAGCTGTTTATGACCTGTTTACGATGCAGTTGTTGTTTTCCCCCATCCTTTAGAGAACAATGTTTTTGTAAACTAGGGACCCCCAAAAGACAATAAAAAGAGGAAGCGGTCGGATAGGCTTCAGAGCGGTGCGGGATCTGTAACTGAGCAAATCTTGACCGTCTCTCCTCGCAAAGCGAGTAAAAGGAACTAACACTTTGTCTCTCTCTCTTCTTTTTGTGTTGTTATAAATATCGTTAGGTTGTTTAAACCTGACACAACTCACTTCTCACTTGCCAGAATCAGCAGCACTGACACTACATTTTGCCTTTTTTCCCCATGAGGACATCTTGCAGATAATTTTGCACTTCACAAACCTACAGGTTTGTGAATGAACCACAGCCAGGACCTTCCAGGAAGCATATCAAATGTGGGGCACATGCATGCAAAATGCACCTTACCTTAATTTCAATTCAATTCAGTTTTATTTATATAGCGCCAATTCACAACACATGTTGTCTCAAGGCACTTCACAACAATCAGGTACATACATTCCTATTAATCCTAACAATTGAACAGTGCAGTCGGAGTTAGCTTTTTATTCAAATTGGATAAAAAGTTTTTCTATCTAAGGAAACCCAGCAGATTGCATACAGTCAGTGACTTGCAGCATTCCCTCCTCCCGGATGAGCATGTAGAGACAGTGGACAGTCACTGGCGTTGACTTTGCAGCAATCCCTCATACTGAGCATGCATGTAGCGACAGCGGAGAGGAAAAACTCCCTCTTAACAGGAAGAAACCTCCAGCAGAACCAGCCTCAGTGTGAGCGGCCATCTGCCACGACCGACTGGGGGTTTGAGAGAAAGAACAGAGACAAAAAAAGAACACAGAAGCATTGATCCAGGAGTCCTTTCTATGGGAAGGAAAAGTAAATGTTAATGGATGTAGCTCCTTTAGTCGTTTCACCTAGAAAGAAAGAACAGATAAACTCTGAGCCAGTTTTCAAGGTTAGAGTCTGAAAGAGAGCACATATAATTAGTTACATTAAAAGCTCAGTCAATTTCCATGTCTAGGAGAGAGAAAGGGTTAAACACTAAAAGACAGGACTATGTGGATCATCGGTAGAGGGTGAGCATTAAGTTGTTGCCAACAGAAGCTCGGACGATTCCCCTCTCCAGAAAGGTGTCACAGGTAGACACAGAGCTAGTCCAGGTGTAGCTTCTAGGAAGAGAAAAGAGAGAACAAGGTTAAAAGCTGAAATAACAGCAAATATTGCAAAATTGGAGAGTAGTGTGAGAATGTAGCGAAGAGGGTGAAAGTGGTCGTTATGTCCTCCAGCAGCCTAAGCCTATAGCAGCATAACTACACAGATAGTTTCAGTTCAGATTATTTAGTTAAACGGCGCTTATTTACAACAATGTCGTCACAAGGAACCCCACAAAGGGACCCACTGATGATCATTGCTATACTAAAAACCACAAAGATTGGGATACCTCTCTCTGTCAGACTGATTATAACCATTGGAAAAGAGAAGGGGTCATACAGGTAGCAGAAATGGAGGGTGTGTTTGCACCTCAACCATAACTGAGTCGGTTTATGCTAAACCTGACTCCCCCTTACTCCAACCAACAGGGAGGGAGGAAGGCTCCCTTCCTGATAAACTAAGCCACTCTAACTATAAGCTTTATCAAAAATGAAAGTTTTAAGCCTAGCCTTAACAGTAGACAGGGTGTCTGCCTCACGGACTAAAGCTGGGAGCTGGTTCCACAGGAGAGGAGCCTGATAACTAAAGGATCTGCCTCCCATTCTACTTCTAGAGACTCTAGGAACCACCAGTAAACCTGCAGTCTGAGAACGAAGTGCTCTGTTAGGAACATATGGACCAATCAGATCTCTGATGTATGATGGAGCTAGATCATTAAGGGCTTTATATGTGAGGAGGAGAATTTTAAATTCTATTCTGGATTTAACAGGGAGCCAATGAAGGGAAGCTAAAATAGGAGAAATATGATCTCTTCTTTTTAATTTTCATCAGAACTCTTGCTGTAGCATTTTGAATCAGCTGAAGGTTTTTAACTGCATTTTGTGGACATCCTGATAGTAACGAATTACAATAGTCCAGCCTTGAAGTAACAAATGCATGGACTAGTTTTTCAGCGTCACTCCTGGATAGGATATTTCTAATTTTGGCAATGTTCCGGAGATGAAAGAAGGAAATCCTACAAACCTGTTTAATATGGGATTTAAATGACATGCCTTGGTCAAAAGTAACCCCAAGGTTTTTTACTTTATTATCAGTGGTCAATTTAATGCCATCCAGGTTAAGTGATTGACTAAGCAGTTTATTTTTTAAAGACTCCGGTCCAAAGACGACAACTTCTGTCTTGTCTGAATTTAGAAGCAAAAAATTTAACGTCATCCAAGTTTTTATACCTTCAAGACATGCTTGTAGTATATCTAACTGGTTGGGCTCATCAGGATTTATTAATCTGTGATCTATGCTTTAGGTTGTGAATGCATGGCAAAAATCCTAGAACAAATATGAAGAAAAATAAAAAGTTTAATATTTGTGGTTCAGTCTGAAGTTATTGAAAAGATTCTATGCGGTGAATGTGAAAATTTTTCTTAATCTTCCATTCTTTTACTATTTCATAAAAGGTTCCGTTTTGGGACCTAATAAGAAACTCTCATTGCATCAATACTAATGCATCAAATTCAATATTATTATCAATTTTTGACTTGGGCTATAAAACCCACACCAAATATATTCCACTTTATTGTTTATTTTTGGAAAATATTACATATTTTGTGTTTTTCATGTCAAAAAAACAGGGTTTTTTATGGACAAAAAGGGCTGTAAAAGATTTAAAAAATATGAAAAACTTTATAATGAAGGATAGGTCTGAAGCTGTTGAAAAGATTTAATGCAGCAAAAGAGAAAAATAATATTTAAATATTAAATTATTATAAGACTTTTATAAGAGGTACTGTTTTGGGACCTGAGGGAAGAGTGTATGTTTGATATAAAGGTGTTTCAAGGGTTTAGGTGATTATAACCTTTAACAGCTTTCGGGGTAGTTTCACAGTACACGGTAGTAGTAAAATACTTGCATTAAAACAAAAGTTGTGGGAAACTGTTGCACAAAACAATAAAGAGTTTGGTTTTGAATATTTTCATATGTCACAATCTAAGTTTATGTCTTACTTCATTACATAAAAGAAGCATTTGTTGTAGCATTTTTCTTTCATCAGGGCAAATTCACCAAAATAACCAAGAAATTTGTTCTCTCTCCCTGAGCTACGAAAACAGAATAATGTAATTATTGCACATCCTGTTTAGGATTTCTCAAAGTTTGTTCTGAACGTCATATGGGCAGAATCTTTTTCTCGTGTGCTGTCTGGCAACTATTGCGTAATTGGTTAAGAATTTGGAAGTAGGAATGGTTAGTGTGGACACAACACAATTCCCGCTGTTCCACTGGTAATTTTCTCACAAAGGTCTTTATACCCCTCACACTATTGCATATCTTCCTTTTGTTTCAGTGGTATTGGGAAACAAGACACCATAGGTAAAACAAAAGAAAACAGAACACTGCCACATCACCTTCCTTCGGAGCCCGTAATCCGGTGCGCACGAAAAAGTATATGGTGCGCACAAGAATGTTTTTCTTGTGCGCACCATACAAATATCCAAATATCAGCTGATTTAGGTTGGTTAAGCAGTTCATACAAAAGCAGTTGGTACAGGCATTCGCTAATTACTCTAGAAACTGTCTGTTTTGAGTTAGTGTTTAGGATTAATTTGTTCCCTGTTTTTGAGCAATAAGAAATGGATAGGTGGTGAAACATCAAGCTAACAAGATGAGGCTATCCAAGACAATAGATTCACAAGAAAGAGATGAGAAAGATTTTAGCAAAATTTTAGGGTCAGCTAAGACTCTTTTATTTTCAGAAATAGACTAAACATCCAGTTTTAGACAATTATTGACCATATCTAATTATTTTTAACTGTTTAATTCTAAGGTGCTCCTAAAAATGTTGAAATTATCCCTTCATAAAGAAAAGGTTTTTTAAATCTTAAATTGTGTTTTAAAGAATCTTTTCAGTGTAGAATTATCCACTTCAGGTTAGGGGATCACTGAATAATTGACAGAAAAATTCCTGTTTAAATAAATGTTTATGCATTACATATTTTACATTCTGGGTTTATGTCATTAGGATTAAATGTGTAGAGAAATAACACAAAAATAAAAATATTTTCCAACAAATCTACATAATTTTACACCACTGTGGTTCAATTTCTCCACCTCTTTTACCTTATGCTAAAAGTAAATCATCAGCGCCATCTTCCGCCCAGTCAGAAACTGACGTTAGGATAATTTGGACTTGCTCTGACTATTTGGGCAAGCTTAGGTGAGCAGCTGTTTTCTTTTGCCATTTCATGATTTATTGAGAACAAAAATCTGCAGGTGATTTTAAATAGATTTACAAATAACAAAACTAAATTACCTTATTGTCAACTGACAACCTATTTTTAAGAAATGTGAAAAGGAAAACCTACCAGAATGTGTCAAAAATGGTTTAAAATCCCATCATTGTATTCTAAATCATGATGGAATGGAATCAAATAAAAAAGTACTTAAAGATTCCCAGCCCTAGTTGTTTAAATAAAAATTTTGTTTCTTGCATTTTGAAGAACATTGAAGAAAAACAGGTTTGATTAATACTCCAGGAGTCATCGTTTTACCGAGTTTTTGGCCCACATGTGGAAACTTTCAGGAGACAAATGAAGTTTTAAGAGATTTATTCAGAAGGGATATGACATGAATGAGGAATTCAGGATGGCTCCGGCGGAACGTCCTCTGAGGAGGGAATGCATTACGGTGAGTATTGTTTCAGAGTGAGGAGGGTAAGATTGAGTGATGAAGTCTTACTGTTGCTGGCAGAAATGGAGTCCGGGAGGGGTGGTCAGTTCTTGGATGGAAGGTCCGTGTTTCCAAAAGGTAAGCAGTTCGTTGGAGGGCGGACAGGTTAGGCAGCTGAGCGTCTAGAACCTGGTGATGGTAAGCCTGCAATCCAAACGGGGAACTTCAGAAGGAGAGTGAGAACAGGTTGCACAGGAACCACCAGAAGGATCCAGGAAGGCACCTTAAAAAGGAACAGAGCTAGGTCACAAGAAGATCTCAGAGAGCTTGTAAAACAAGAACAGGATACAGGGCTTGAGGTACCACAAAGGACGACACTCAGGCATCGAATGCTCAGGAACCCTCTCCTTAAGAAGCTGCCATAATGAGCCTAACGACTCACAGGTGTGAGAGGCAGCGCGCAACTCCACCTTCCAACTGAACCTGCTGAAAAAAAACCAAAATGGAACGGACACACAGACAGATGCTGACAGATATGATGTAATAGATTACTAATTAAAATGTCTGCCCAATTTTGATCAACCTATCTTCAAAAACACTTTAATTGCATTAGGTCTTAGCATGGGATTTTTTTCCACACTGAAATTAACTCAAATTAAAGATCTTATTTTTTTAAACAAATTCTGCTTCTTCAAAAAGAAGCTGAATTTTTAGGGGCCTTTTTACACATTGTTATTAAGATTAACGTAACTGGACAAAAGCATGGAAGAGCAAGGTGAGTTTCCTTTTTTTTAAAGAAAATACATTGAAAATATTTGCAGATACCTATTCAAAAAATTACTAGGTTCATTTTAGATTTTGGGCTGGTGTTCATTATAGGCATGCATGTGAACCTGCACAGTTCGGATGCAGAAAAGGGGAGGACAGCTGTTATTAAGAAGGGGGCCTTAATTACAGCAGGGTTTGGAATGTCTAATGTCAGGTTCAAACAACCTAAAATACTTATAACATCACAAAAAGAAGAGAAAGACAAATAATTAGTTATTTTACTCGCTGCGAGGAGAATGGACAGAGATGTGCTTTCAGTTACAAATCTCCTACCGCTCTGAAAACCATCTGTCCATTCCACTCTTTTTATTATCTTTTCGGGGGTCCCTAGTTACAAAACACAATGCTCTATAAGGATGGGAAAAACAGCTGCATCGTAAACAGGTCATAAACACCATTATCTTGTAACAACACACTTCCACAGTCTCCCCCCATCTTAAGATCAGTGTGTCTCCTGTTCAGCACAATCAGCCTTCATCTTTATGACCTCCTCAACTGTGACTGCTTCCTTCCTAGGTCCACCTTTGATCTTTGCCTGCAGACAATCTCATCACATCCTTACTCACACATACATCATGAAAGGTTATAAAATCAAATAGTCAAGTTAAAGAATAGGAAAATATATAAGATAAATCTATATTAAATTATTCCAACATCTAATGTAGCTGATGTTTATCCAGCTACTTGAATTATGCTGAAAACCTTCTTTCATTTTCCTTCCACTTCACAATGATGCACTACTTGTTTTTTTGCTTTGGTCGGTCTCATAAAATCCCAATAAAACTGTTACAATATGACTCAAAGGCCACAACACAAAGGGAGACACACCATGTATAGGAGTTCAAAAATATAGATTTATTAAACACAAACTATGGTTTAAGTCAAAAGTTTCTAATATAAAGTGTGAAAGTCAATTAAATCAGTGACGTGTGGTATGCATAAGTGGAGGATGTATGTGAAAGTTTTGTAATGTGCCATTAAAATAATGTAGAAATCAGAAACCTGTGGAGGAAAGCAGAGAAAGGTTAGTTGGCAGTCAGGGAGCCTTAACAGGTCCTTGGGTCTACTCTATGAGTAATCACTTTTGCATATGAAAAAGTATTAGGTAAAGCCTAATCTTAAAGGGTTGTAAAAAAAACAAATAAGGTTTGTTGGGTCTAATGTGACGAAATGTGGAAAAGTTTAAAGGCTGTTAATACTTTTGAAAAGCACTGTATGCCTTTTTGAATGGACAGGTTTATTAAACATGATAATTATGAGATCCAACTATAAAATTATACAATCCAGAATTATTTAATGAGTTGAAGTATCAATTTTAATTCTATGGGCATGATCTCACTTTTCGAATTAAATGTAAAGGTTAAGATGTCTATTATAATTTTCCTTCTCAGGGTCCTTGTTTTTCTCCTTCTCCTCCCTGGGCTGCCACCTTACCGTGGAGGAGGGGTTTGAGTGTGCCAATCATCCTATGGGAGCTATGTTGTCAGGGGCTTTATGCCCCTGGTAGGGTCACCCAAGGCAAACAGCTCCTAGGTGAGGGATCAGACACAGCGCAGCCCACAGACCCCTTATGACGGAAAAAAAAAATGGAAACAGTGTTCCCTCCACTGGACGCAGGTCACCAGGGCCCTACTCTGGAGCCTGGCCTGGTAGGGCACACTGGCGAGCACCTGGTGGCCGGGCTTTCAAACATGGAGCCCGGCTGGGCACACCCCGAAGCGGAAACGTGGGTTCCCATTCTGATGGGCTCACCACCCGTGGGAAGAGTCAAAGGGGTCGGGCGCATTGTGGTATGGGTGGCAGCCGAAGGAAGAGACTTTGGCGGTCTGCAGAAGCTGACTCTTGGGATGTGGAATGTCACCTCTCTCGTGGGGAAGGAGCCTGAGTTGGTGTGCGAGGTAGAGAGGTTCCGGCTAGAAATAGTTGGGCTCACCTAGATGAATGGCTCTGGCTCTGGAACCAGTCTCCTTGAGAGGGTTGGACACTCTTCCACTCTGGAGCTGCCCCTGTTGAGAGGCGCCGAGCTGGGGTGGGCATACTTGTTGGCCCCCATCTTGTCGCCTGTACATTGGGGTTCACCATGGTGAATGAGAGGGTAGCCTCCCTTCGCCTACGGGTGGGGGGACGGGTTCTGACTGTTGTTTGTGCTTATACACCAAACAACCATTCAGACTACCCCCCCTTTATTGGAGTCCTTGGAGGGGATGTTGGAGAGCGCACCTCCTGGGGACTCCCTTGTTCTGCTGGGGAATTTCAATGCTCACCTTGGCAGTGACAGTGAGACCTGGAGAGGTGTGGTTGGGAGGAATGGCCCTCCCGTTCTGAACCTGAGTGGTCTTTTGTTATTGGGCTTCTATGCTTGTTATGGTTTGTCCATAACTAACACCATGTTCAAGCATAAGGGTTTCCATATGGGCTCTTGGCACCAGGACACCTAGGCCACAGTTTGATGATTGACTTTGTTGTCTTATCATCTGATCTGCGGCCAGATGTCTTGGACACACGGGTGAAGAGGGGAGCGGAGCTTTCCACTGACCACTACCTGGTGGTGAGCTGGATCCGATGGTGGGGGAGGATGCCGGTCAGACCTGGCAGACCGAAACAAACCTTGAGGGTCTGCTTGGCGAAGTCTCCCGTGAGGTGGAGCTTGAACTCCCACCTCCGGGACAGCTTCAAACACGTTCCAGGGGAGGTAGAGAACATTGAGTCTGAGTGGGCCATGTTCCGCACCTCCATTGCCGAAGTGGCTTACCGGAGCTGTGGTCGCAAGGCTGTTGGTGCCTGTCGCGGTGGCAATCCTCGAACCCGCTGGTGGACACTGGCGGTGAGGAATGCTGGCAGGCTGAAAAAGAAATCCTACCAGGTCTTTTTGGCCTGTGTGACTCCAGAAGCAGCTGATGGGTACCAGCAGTCCAAGCACCATGCAGGTCAGGTGGTTGCTGACGCAAAAACTGGGACATGGGAGGAGCTTCGAAGCGATTCTGGTCCACCGTCCGGCATCTCAGTGGGGGGGGAAGAGGTACACCACCAACACTGTTTACAGTGGGGAGGGTGTGCTGCTAACCTCAACTTGGGACGTTGTGGGTCGGTGTGCAGAGTACTTCGAAGACCTCCTCAATCCCACTTGCACGTCTCCCACTGAGGAAGCAGAGCCTGGGGACCTTGGGGCAGGCTCTCCAATCTCTGGCACTGAGGTCACCGAGGTGATTAAAAAGCTCCTCGGTGGTAAGGCCTCGGGGGTGGATGAGATTTGCCCACAGTACCTTAAGGCTCTGGAAGTTGTAGGATTGTGTTGGTGAATGCGACTCTGCTGCATCGTGTGGACATCAGGGGCAGTTCCATTGGATTAGCAGACCGGGATGGTGGTCCCCCTATTCAAAAAGGGGGACCATAGAGTGAGTTCCAACTATAGGGGAGTCACACTCTTAAGCCTCCCTGGTAAGGTCTATTCGGGGGTTCTGGAGAGGAGGGTCCGTCGGATAGTCGAAGCTCGGATTCAGGAAGAGCAGTGTGGTTTTCGTCCTGGCCATGGAACACTGGACCAGCTCTACACCCTCAGCAGGGTCCTGGAGGGTTCATGGGAGTTCACCCAACCAGTCTACATGTGCTTTGTGGACTTGGAGAAGTCGTTCAACCGTGTCCCTTGGGGGAATCTTGTGGGGGTACTCCGGGAGTATAGGGTACCAGGCCCTTTGATAGGGGCTGTTAGGTCCCTGTACGAGCGGTGTCAGAGCTTGGTCCACATTGCCGGCAATAAGTCGGACTCGTTTCCGGTTAGTGTTGGACTCTGCCAAGTTTGTCCTTTGTCACCGATTCTGTTCATAACTTTTATGGACAGAATTTCTAGGCGCAGCCAAGGTTTTGAAGGGATCCATTTTGGTGCCCGTAGGATTGCGTCTCTGCTTTTTGCGGATGATGTGGTCCAATTGGCTTCATCAGCTCATGATCTACAGCTCTCACTGGAGCAGTTTGCAGCCGAGGGTGAAGCAACCGGGATGGGAATCAGTGCCTCCAAGTCTGAGGCCATGGTCTTGAGCCAGAAAAGGGTAGAGTGCCTTTTCCGGGTCAGGGGGGAGGTCCTGCCTCAAGTGGAGGAGTTCAAGTATCTTGTGGTCTTGTTCACGAATGAGGGGAAAATGGAGCGGGAGATCGATAGACAGATTGGTGCTGTGTCAGCAGTGATGCGGGCGCTGTACCGGTCTGTCGTGGTGAAGAGAGAGCTGAGTCAAAAAGCGAAGCTCTCGATTTACCAGTCGATCTACGTTCCTACCCTCATCTATGGTCATGAGCTTTGGGTCTTGACCGAAAGAACAAGATCACGGATACAAGCGGCCAAAATGAGTTTCCTCCTCAGGGTGTCTGGGCTCTCCCTTACGGATAGGGTGAGAAGCTAGGTCATCTGGGAGGGACTCAGAGTAGAGCCGCTGCTTCTCCACATCAACAGGAGCCAGTTGAGGTGGCTTGGGCATCTAGTTAGGATGCCTTCTGGACGCCTCCCTGGTGAGGTGTTCCGGGCACGTCCTACCGGGAGGAGGCCCAGAGGAAGACCCAAGACACGCTGGAGGGACTATGTTTCTCGGCTGGCCTGGGAACGCCTTGGGATTCCCCTGGACGAGCTGGCCCAAGTGGGTGGGGAGAGGGATGTCTGGGTCTATCTGCTTAAGCAGCTGCCCCTGCAACCCGACCCCGGATAACCGGAAGATGATGGATGGATGGATGAATGGACGGATGGATGGATGGATGGATGGATGGATGAATGGATGGATGGATGGATGGATGTTTGTTTTGATTCATAATATTTGTCTAAATCGAAGTACTTGTAAGTTTCTTTTATTTCATATTTTCTTGTAGCATTTGTAATATTCCTCCTTATTTAACTATATACAGTATTTAATTTATGTTCACGGGCAAATTCATAATGATTATATTTAGAATATTAAAATAAAACAAACAGATCATGGCAAATGTCAGCTTGTACAATAACGAACGTTAGAAAGAGTGGAGTAGAAAAGCTGAAGCTACTATAGATGGCCTATCAAAAGCAGAATCCTATAATATATGCATTCAGCAAATTCCATGACTCCTGTTTTAGCACAAACTGCCAAATTGTTAGAATCATAAGTGCTTGTTATCTGCTTATGCACAATATAGCTTTACATCCCACATAGCAGACCAAGCAAACCAGATGTGGCATCAACAACTTACGTTTGGCATGGCAAATGGCACGTCAACCCGACATGAGCAAGGTCTGGCAATGATGGCACAGTTCACATGGGCATGCCAAGCGTGGGTGGATAGCTTGCTGTGGAACAGATCTGTCCATGCCAAATACGGGCCAGTTGTCGAAGTAGTTATGTCACCCATGTCACAACATGTGACATATAGCAACACTCAACAATCATTTTCTCATAAAGGTGTCAAAACGTTGTGAAAATATATATTAAAAACGTGTATGTTTTCAGGGTGAAAGGACATTTTTATTATACGTACATACCTTATACTTTCTATACTCAAGATATTTTTTATGAACGGAAGATAGTGAAGGAAGGAAGGACACTCAAAGGGTTATAATCACATTCATATTTCATACTAATTAATTGGAAGACCAGGGATTAGTACCCAAAATAAATGGGTACAGGGTTTAACACAAAGTTTTCATTTTAGAAAGCACACAGCATTGAAATCCTTTAATGTCTGCTGTTAACCATGGAGAGAAAATGCCTGTTAAATATCCAACTAAAAGCTACCATCCAACTTAAAATTAACATCACTGACAGAGTAAAACCAAACATTTGGATTAAAAACAGACAAGATGAGAAGGACTATGCAATCAAAAGGGCTTAAAGGTGGAGTCGGACGTCTGACCCCGCCCGACTGCTGACCCCTCCCCATCCTGCAAGCTGCAGCTAGGACCTGGACTATGCTGGTGGCGTACATGACAAATTAAAAATTTGCGGTCTTCAACTCCATCTCCATAGTAACGGGGTCGCAAGCTCATCAAACTCATGGAACACATGGAACTGAACTCAATTCGCAGCTTTTTCACATCGTAGGTGTTGTTCTTTTGATTTGTTGGACCGTCGCCATTTTAGACGATATGTCCCCTGCTGAACCTGTCCCCGAAAATGTCCCAGAGTTTAGCGTTTTATGAAGGAGAAAAAAATCTTCTGTGTAGACTGATATCAAAGAAGCCAGTGTGAGCCTGTTGGGTACAACAACATCAGTTACAGTAGCTGGTGGCGCTGCTGTGAAAGTTACAGCATGAGTAGAAGAAGAACAGAGCGGGCTGCCTTTCAAAAAAGAAGAAATAGAAGAGCGTGAGCAGTTGACCACTGATGAGGAGCTGTCCTGTCGTATAGTGTGTATCGATTTATTTTGCTTGGACTGGGCTGATCCTTGCTGTGACCTGTGTCCTGGCCCCTGTACTGAAGAGATAATAGTAAATCTACCTCTTGTGATGATATTCGAAGGCACAGACAACATAACTGATTGGTGCCTTGGACCAATTTTATTTTTTAACTTTAAAGTTTTACTTTAACAATGAATTAAAAATTAAGCTGATGCACTTTTAGCTTCAGCCATATTGAGACAGGATCAATCTTCATCTGCTAGATCAGGGGTCTGCAACCTGCAGCTCCAGAGCCACAAGTCTCTCTGTGGCTTACTTAATGTATGAAACGATGAAATATTGCCCTGTATTTTTTTGTTTTTATCATTTTGTTCGGTGCCCCCATGAAAATAAATATGGGCCCCACCCTGTTGAATTTGATCTAGAACCGCCACTGGCAGGCTATCTGAGGTGGAGCCGCTGGAGAAGAGATGCGCTCCGACTGCAGGGGCTACACAGAACCTGGAGGTCGGAGGGCTGTCTATCAGTGACTTTAAAATTGTTTTTACTCTCACTTCACATGACTCTGCTCAGTACACTTGCAAAACGTTAACTAAAAGAAAGTAAAATTAAGGGCAAAAGTGTATTTGCCCTTAATTTGAGGAGGCAGGTGAAACGATCTGCCAGTAGAATAAGATTTTTGAATTTAAAATAAGAAAAAATTAACTATTTCCATTATCTTATTTTAACTGCAGTATATGTAATTATCTTATTTTAGGGGCAAACATTTTCATTCCATTTGCAGATCCTTTTACTTTACTACAATTTAGGAGCAAATACTTTTACTATAAGAATTTTTTAAACTATTTTTAGGAACATTTTTGCAGGCATGCCACCGAATCCTAAGAGAGCAGTATCTGAGGAGGGGAGCCCGGAGCGTAGGAGTGTGTCTCCAGTCATATTCAATAAATCAGAATATGCATTCTGTTGGATGGGTGCGAGGACTTGTTATCACTCATGTAAAAACTTTGTGTTGCAAGGCACCTGCACTCCGCTTTGTTATCTGCTCTGGTATGCCTTCCTCCCTGTGTGTGTGAGATCATTGTTATCTCCGTGAGAACCAGCCTCCTTTCAGTCTCACACACACACACATATACACCCTGTCTGAACTGTCTGTTGAACTGTGTATATAAATAAAGAGATAGGGTGTCAAAACTTTGTAGTTGCACTGCAAAGTGGGCTACCCTTGTCACAAGTAAAACGGACTCTGTATCGTTCTTACCTCTGAGTTGACTGAATAATACCTATCATTATTTGGTCCTTCGTAGCCGGATTAATTCAATAACCTTATTTCTCTTTGCTTTAACAGTGACTCTGGGATCCGTGGGGGAAGCCTGACGTCGAGCGAAGCACCGCTGCACAGCCTCCATTAGCCGGAGTGGCTGAAAGTCCCGGTGTGTGTGAATTCACACCTGGCCAGTGGGTTATCGCCTTCCTCGGCGCGGGGTGACTCTCACAGGATCCTGAGAGTCACCAAGAAGTCAACTCCAAGGTGAGACAGTTTTAAAATACAGTTCATAGGAAAAGTACTTAACAGTCGTTGGTAGTGTGTCGCCGGTAAGGACGCTGCATTCGGATGGTTTTATTCCACCGTGAAAGGAATAGTGACAAATTTGGTACAATACCGCCGTGAAGGGGATTAAAGAAAACAACTGAGGATTATTCCCCTGCGAGGGAATAGAGTAAGCGCTATATAAATAAAAGAAGAAAATACATAAACGTCGTTTGGTAGTGTGTCGCCGGAAAGGACACTGCATTGGGATGGTTTTATTCCACCGTGAAAGGAATAGTGACAAATTAAGGTAGGGCCCCACCAAGAAGGGGGCCAAATAAAACGACTAAGGGTTATTCCCCTGCGAGGGAATAGAATAAGCGCTATAAAACTAAAAAGAACAGAGTAAATTGAGCTCATAAAATAACACTAAGTTAACTTAGAAAAAATTACAAGGTACCTGAAACTAACTGTGTGACTGTGTTGTGTTTGTATGGAGGACTAAGCATTTTAATAGAATCAGCGGGATTCTGCTAGTCCTGTGTTTTGTTTTGCCCAGATTAAAACTACGTACTGGTGACTTTGGAGATTAAGGTCGGATTTCATTCCAGAAAATTAACACCGCTGCGAATTAGTCGCAGTAGAAGGCCGTGTTAATGCCCTCTCCTTAAAGTCTCATGCCAGTGACCTTTTATCTGGGACATTCATACTACAATTAAACTAACATAAAACATAATGGGGAAAAAACAAAGTAAACTAATTGACTTAGAAGGGGATGTAAAGCTTATGGAGAACTATGTAAAAGGAGCAGGTATGATCTGTCAAAGATGGAATAAAAAATAAAAAACGGGTTTTTGGGCAAATTAGATACAAAGGATGTCTTAAAATTACAAGGGGATCTAAAATTAGAAATAATGAAAACTAAAAAGAGAAAAATAACAAAGAACAATGGGGAAAGAACAGAGAAAAATCTCTGATTTAACAGAAATACGTACACGATGGCATAAAAATACGGATATTCAGGTAACTTAATTATCACTGAAATCCTAAAACTACACGGGATCTTAAACTGGAGATTATGCATTCAAAAGATTCAAGAGACAATAAAAAACCTTGCCAGATTATAATTTCAAAGGGGACCTTTCAGTCCCTGAGTGCACACAGTTGATAAACAGATTAAAACAAAAAGATGAATTAAAAAAACAACAAGAGCAGCCTTTAACTGACATAGCCATAATACTGATGCCTTAAGAAAAGCACAGGAAAAAAACTTTCAGCTTAACTGAAAACAAATAAAGGGGGGCGGACTGCCACCCATCCCAGGTTAGAATACCAAGGTAGCCCCAAATTATAAAGACTAAGAGGTGGTTTTAGAGGACGTGGTAAAAGAAGTTAAAAGAGGAGGTGACAATGTGGACAACATGGAAACTGTCCAACTGGACAACCCAGTGAACAATGACTAGAGAAGGGAGAACAGAATGTTGTTAAAGAAGTAATCTGAGAGTAAAAGATTTTGTAGTCAAGTATTAGTGAGAAACAGGTGCTTTAAAAATCATTCTATGGTGTTATACTACCAACAATATCATGATAAAATGCAAAAGATTCATTTTACAGGGAAATAATTCCATATTTGGCTCAGATTGTGTGCATTCTTGATTTTTCCTCTTTGAGAGAAGTTAAATTTCAACTCTGTGAAACGACCTTGACAAAGAGATGCAGCTGCCTGAAAACAAAGATAAAACGTCTGCAAACAGCAGAAGCCTGTCTCTGCTGAAAGGTCTGAAAAAAATTGTAACTCTACCCTGCATGTGTCAAACTCAAGGTCCGCGGGCCAAAACCGGACCCCAGAAGTTTAGTGATTCTCTAGAAGTAGAACCTTTTAATATGGTGATTGTGTGCTTGAATGTTATTTTGTCAATCAATAAGCAGTTTTGTCTACATTCTGCCACAATCTGCCTTTTGAAAATGTTTTGAATTTTGCTCTTTATGTATAAAAAAAAAAGAAAAAATGGCTAAAGTTTGCAGACACAAAATGAACCTGGATTGAAGCTCTAAGTATGTTTATTTAATCTGAGATCCTCTCCAAATGCAACAGTATATGTCAGTCTACATGAGATACTAACAACTTCACCTACTGGTATAATATAAAGATCTGATTGAATATGTGAAACAAACAATGATGAAAGTTTTTCAACAGGTGATGCTCATCCAGGAGGAAGACAGTGTTCCTAGGAAATGCAGCTCATTCATTAACAATCAATTTTTCTCCTATAGGTGGACGTTTTGCTGACTAATCATAGGCTGAATCTATGAAACATTATGTGCACAGACCAAATGACCAAGGTTCTGACTGACTTATGAACCTCACTGACCTGACAATGATAACATGACACCCAACAGACAATACCTTTAAGGTGGACCCCACTAAGACCACCTTATTGATTCTTGGTGAATAAAAAAAAAAAGAATTGAAGCGTTCAAAACAGACCTAGTGGAAACAAAAGGGGTTATGAGGAAACGATGTGCATTTTAAGAATAATAGAAGTCAAATTATGTTCAAATTTTTGCAAATAAAATTACTCTGACAGAAAAATAAGTAAGTAGTGTGTGAATGTGTGTGAATGGCAATGACTGATGTCATTGTAATGCATCTTTGAGGGACCTTAAAAGTGCTAATAAAGGTCTGATGTTCTGATGATCATTGCCAAATTTATATCTTAATAGGGTTTCCAGAATTATTTCCGAAAAATCATATAAAGATGGCAACGGTTCTACCTGTATTGAAAATACTGATAACCATAAGAAAGTTCATAGATCCGTCTTCAATTTTTCATAATTCTTTTACAAACAGGTTATTTAAACTTTCATGTGGCCAAATGTCTGTATTTGACTTTCTGTTTTTGTGAAATAAATGTCTGTTTCATGTTATGTAAAAATTAGAGTCCTCAACAGCACCATAATAATATTAGGTCAGTTCTCTATGGTAAAACAAAAAGATTTTAACAGATGTTTAGACTTTTTCCAGTCAGGTTCAAAATGATTGAATTAGACTCAAACTTAACATAAGATTAAATGAACCTTAACAGAATTACTGGACTGGACTGAAATAGAGAAAACTTGAGTTAATTGAAACAAACTTTAGTTACTTGAACTAAATACAAAGCTGACTGAAACTGTATGTTGTATTTATAAAACTGGGTAAAACAAACTAAGATTATAAGATATAATATACCCTTCATTTTTTGTGTTCATCAGTGAGTGAGTTTTTTTTATTTTTTTTATAAGAACTAAACCAAGCATTCTTTAAAATAATAGCAACTACCAAAAATATTGATCTCATTTTTAAATGTAATAAGGACTTACTTTATAAAATATGATAAAAAAGAATAATACGAATTTGGAAAAACAGAGGCTTTAAACCTCTGCAGGAAAAGCACTGACACTGCCGAAAGTGGATCCTAATACATGAATCTGGAAGCTCACTCTAGGGTGGACAGTCAAAGTCCATCCAAGGACACATTTAGATGAGGCAGAGGGACAAATACAGGGCTTAGCTGAGAGCAAAGAGAGCAACATGCATCCTGCCCTAGCTGCTGTCCCATCTGAACTGTGGTCCCAACCATCAACTGATGTAGGGCTTATAAAGGGGTTCCCACCATACAAAGTTAAAACCAATATCTAAAAAAAGGCCATTAGTCCATCAATACACCTTAAAGCCAGAAGCTGAAGAAGATACTAAGCCAGTAATACAAGATATGTTGAAGTCAGGAATATTAAGAGAAGCACCTGACGCTACATGCAAGGCATATCACACTGACATCGCTATTATTATCACAGCCAAACATAACTCTAAAAAGATGTGCCCCTTAAATCCAAGTACTCTAATACCTACTGCAGAAGATGGAAAACCACATTCCTATAAAACTAAGGTAGAAGAACATACAAAACCTAGACAAGATATTTCCAACACCATTATCAAACTCACAAACGGTGTTTGTAGATGGCTCAGCATCTAAAGATGAATATGGAAAGAATAGAGTTGGTTATGCAATAACAACCATCGATAGGATAATAGAAGCTAAATCTCTACCCAATACATGCTCAGCAAAAACAGCAGAATTATATGCTGTAGTAAGAGCATGTGAATTACATGAGGGACAAATACTTACTATATACACGGACAGCCAATACGTGTTCGGATCAGTACATCACCATGCTAAGATTTGGCAAAATAGAGGTTTTAAAACATCATCAGGAACAGAATTAACACATTTTAATCTTTTGAAAACATTATTATCGGCAATACAGCTACCTGGTAAAATAGCATTCTGTAAATGTAAGGCTCACCAAACAGATTCTAGCACGGAAACAAAGGGGAAAACCTTTGCAGACATAACTGCAAAGAAAGCTGCAACAGAACCCCTAAACACTAAAAATGTCAGATCTGCTATTTATAGACACAGACGTGCTGAAAGACGCCCAACAGTCAGCACCCAAGACAGAAATAAAGGCCTGGCTAAAGAGAGGAGCACAGAAAAAAGATGACATCTATCAGATAGAAGATAAACTAATCCTCCCAAACAATGTATACAACACAGCGGCTACAGTGACACATTGGGAAGACCCACGTGTCAAGGGGGAATATGTCACATCTGGTAAAGCATCAATTTAATTTTTGCAGATCATGCATAATTTGTTGCAAACACAGGGAAAGAAATATTGCCTAGTTGCAATAGATGAACCTAGCGACACATTTCTTCCCCACATATGGTATCCCACAGATTATAAGGTCAGTTAATGGAAACTCATTTTGTAAATAAATTAATAGAACTAAGTTCTAATGCATTAGGGTTTCAGTTAAAGATTAAGGAAAACAATGGAAGAAACAGGGAGGCCATGGCCCGAATGCCTATCCCTGGTTAAATTATGGATGAGAATAACTCCAAATCAAACTGGTCTTACTCCATTTGCCACCTGCTGTGCATCATTGTATAACTCCACCCACTGTGTTCTGAGATCACGTGGCACCAAGTTGCAGATGTAAATTTGTATTCTCAAAGAAATAGTACATGGCAGACCGTTTTCTCTGCCCTCTGACATGAATGAAATAGAGAAAGCACAACAGGAAACTTCATTAGCTGAGTGGATGAATAAAATGTTGCAGACAAAAGAAAAACAAATGTCCAGTGGTCTGCCGATAATCTCTGCTCCTATCCCACAGAACGACCTGAGGCCTGGAGACCTGGTCCTGATTAAGACACTCCACCGGAAGGATTGGAGCACTCCTCGGTGGAAAGGGCCGTTTCAAGTACTCCTGACAACGCCCACAGCGCTGAAAATAGCAGAGGCCTTCCTGGATCCATAAAAGCCACTGTAAGCCAGTTTTGCCGTTACAGGAGCCAGATCAACCGACGGGGTAGCAGAAGGAAGTCCGGGTTCAAAGGAGTTGGAGGACCCATAGGGCCCAGCGTCTCAAACCGGTGAAGAAAACAGCTGATCTGCGCCCAATTATAAAATGGCTCTCTGTAACATGTGGACAGGACTGATAAGCCTGAGCTTAATTCTGGTAGCAGGACTCTTTCTCTGTCTAAAGCAGGATACACAGGAGGTGATACCGAACCAGAAGAGATGGACATCAGACGGAATGCATCTCAGACCACTGACGGAAGAACATGACGCACATCCATTCCTACAAAATTTCTGGTATCGTTCACGGTGGCATATGCAACACTGAACCAGGTAGAAATGCACGAAAATGAAGGGGACGATTATGATGACATGTTGTAAATAAATCACATCAAAAGCCTTAGTGTACTCATACATTGTATTTCATAAAATTACCTTACAGTATTAATCAACATTTAACTTTTAATGGTCGCCGAGGGCGGCGGGGCCGTATGAGTATTTCCCATAAAATATAATCTGTTTAATAAAACCAGACGAAATCAGTAGATTTTGTCTTATTTCTGCAGCTCCACAAGTAGCACTTTCCAAGTGAAGTCAAGACTGTGCTCAAGCCAGGGTATCAGAAATTGTATTTCAGTGTGTTTTTAAACTTGTTTTAAAAGTCTGTCAAGAAATCCCATATTGAGTAAAATTCAACAAAACTACCCCAACAATTAACACTTACTGTATTGAGAAATCAAGTCAGTGCCAGTGTTAAGGTAACCTTGGTTTCAACTTCTGGTGCCTCATTTGTGCTCTTCTAAGAGGGACTGCAATGCAATGACTTTTTATGATCTTAGTAGATTTTGTCTTATTTCTGCAGCTCCACAAGTAGCACTTTCCAAGTGAAGTCAAGACTGTGCTCCAGCCAGGGTATCAGAAATTGTATTTCAGTGTGTTTTTAAACTTGTTTTAAAAGTCTGTCAAGAAATCCCATATTGAGTAAAATTCAACAAAACTACCCCAACAATTAACACTTACTGTACAGAGAAATGACATCAGTGCCTCTTTTAAGGTAATCTTTTTACCTTCTAATGGATGTTTGCTGTTTTTTCTTGTTGATGATAAAGTCACAAAAAAGACAACCTCTAAGAGAAGCACTTGGATATTAAAATCCCATGAATGCATCTTTTGAGGTGGTCCAAGAGTGACCGTGACAAAATCACCTCTTTAATAGTCACAGAAGATATTGTCAAATTTTAATTACACTAAAATGAAGCACTTTCTGAGTCAGTCCAAGACAGTGCTCAAGTTAGGGTAATAGAATTGACAGTTTAATGTGCTGAAGAAATCAAAACATCATTTTTTAAGTAAACAACAACAAGACTACCCCAACAAATAGCACTTACTGTATACCAGAAACCAAGTCAGTGCCTGTGTTAAGGTCATCTTATTGCTTTCTGATGGATGTTTTTAAATTGTTTCCTGTTGATGATAAACGTACAACCAAGACAACCCCAAAGAGAAGCACTTATGACATCACCAAACATCAGTGATTCCATTTGAGGTAACCTGCATGTATTATACTCTACAGGAAAGGGGCTCTTCTAACATAGAACAAATACCAAAACATCATGCTGCAGAGAATAACAATTATTAGTTAAGATAACAAGACTACTTTAACAAATAGCACTTACTGTATTGAGAAATCAAGTCAGTGCCAGTGTTAAGGTAACCTTGGTTTCAACTTCTGGTGCCTCATTTGTGCTCTTCTAAGAGGGACTGCAATGCAATGACTTTTTATGATCTTAGTAGATTTTGTCTTATTTCTGCAGCTCCACAAGTAGCACTTTCCAAGTGAAGTCAAGACTGTGCTCCAGCCAGGGTATCAGAAATTGTATTTCAGTGTGTTTTTAAACTTGTTTTAAAAGTCTGTCAAGAAATCCCATATTAAGTAAAATTCAACAAAACTACCCCAACAATTAACACTTACTGTACAGAGAAATGACATCAGTGCCTGCGTTAAGGTAATCTTTTTACCTTCTAATGGATGTTTGCTGTTTTTTCTTGTTGATGATAAAGTCACAAAAAAGACAACCTCTAAGAGAAGCACTTGGATATTAAAATCCCATGAATGCATCTTTTGAGGTGGTCCAAGAGTGACCGTGACAAAATCACCTCTTTAATAGTCACAGAAGATATTGTCAAATTTTAATTACACTAAAATGAAGCACTTTCTGATTCAGTCCAAGACAGTGCTCAAGTTAGGGTAATAGAATTGACAGTTTAATGTGCTGAAGAAATCAAAACATCATTTTTTAAGTAAACAACAACAAGACTACCCCAACAAATAGCACTTACTGTATACCAGAAACCAAGTCAGTGCCTGTGTTAAGGTCATCTTATTGCTTTCTGATGGATGTTTTTAAATTGTTTCCTGTTGATGATAAACGTACAACCAAGACAACCCCAAAGAGAAGCACTTATGACATCACCAAACATCAGTGATTCCATTTGAGGTAACCTGCATGTATTATACTCTACAGGAAAGGGGCTCTTCTAACATAGAACAAATACCAAAACATCATGCTGCAGAGAATAACAATTATTAGTTAAGATAACAAGACTACTTTAACAAATAGCACTTACTGTATTGAGAAATCAAGTCAGTGCCAGTGTTAAGGTAACCTTGGTTTCAACTTCTGGTGCCTCATTTGTGCTCTTCTAAGAGGGACTGCAATGCAATGACTTTTTATGATCTTAGTAGATTTTGTCTTATTTCTGCAGCTCCACAAGTAGCACTTTCCAAGTGAAGTCAAGACTGTGCTCCAGCCAGGGTATCAGAAATTGTATTTCAGTGTGTTTTTAAACTTGTTTTAAAAGTCTGTCAAGAAATCCCATATTAAGTAAAATTCAACAAAACTACCCCAACAATTAACACTTACTGTACAGAGAAATGACATCAGTGCCTGCGTTAAGGTAATCTTTTGACCTTCTAATGAATGTTTGCTGTTTTTTCTTGTTGATGATAATGTCACAAAAAAGACAACCTCAAAGAGAAGCACTTGGATATTAAAATCCCATGAATGCATCTTTTGAGGTGGTCCAAGAGTGACCGTGACAAAATCACCTCTTTAATAGTCACAGAAGATATTGTCAAATTTTAATTACACTAAAATGAAGCACTTTCTGAGTCAGTCCAAGACAGTGCTCAAGTTAGGGTAATAGAATTGACAGTTTAATGTGCTGAAGAAATCAAAACATCATTTTTTAAGTAAACAACAACAAGACTACCCCAACAAATAGCACTTACTGTATACCAGAAACCAAGTCAGTGCCTGTGTTAAGGTCATCTTATTGCTTTCTGATGGATGTTTTTAAATTGTTTCCTGTTGATGATAAACGTACAACCAAGACAACCCCAAAGAGAAGCACTTATGACATCACCAAACATCAGTGATTCCATTTGAGGTAACCTGCATGTATTATACTCTACAGGAAAGGGGCTCTTCTAACATAGAACAAATACCAAAACATCATGCTGCAGAGAATAACAATTATTAGTTAAGATAACAAGACTACTTTAACAAATAGCACTTACTGTATTGAGAAATCAAGTCAGTGCCAGTGTTAAGGTAACCTTGGTTTCAACTTCTGGTGCCTCATTTGTGCTCTTCTAAGAGGGACTGCAATGCAATGACTTTTTATGATCTTAGTAGATTTTGTCTTATTTCTGCAGCTCCACAAGTAGCACTTTCCAAGTGAAGTCAAGACTGTGCTCCAGCCAGGGTATCAGAAATTATATTTCAGTGTGTTTTTAAACTTGTTTTAAAAGTCTGTCAAGAAATCCCATATTGAGTAAAATTCAACAAAACGACCCCAACAATTAACACTTACTGTAAAGAGAAATGACATCAGTGCCTCTTTTAAGGTAATCTTTTTACCTTCTAATGGATGTTTGCTGTTTTTTCTTGTTGATGATAATGTCACAAAAAAGACAACCTCAAAGAGAAGCACTTGGATATTAAAATCCCATGAATGCATCTTTTGAGGTGGTCCAAGAGTGACCGTGACAAAATCACCTCTTTAATAGTCACAGAAGATATTGTCAAATTTTAATTACACTAAAATGAAGCACTTTCTGAGTCAGTCCAAGACAGTGCTCAAGTTAGGGTAATAGAATTGACAGTTTAATGTGCTGAAGAAATCAAAGCATGATTTTTCAAACAAACCATTTCCCTACTGAGTTGAATACAATGAGACTACCCCAACAACTTCTGGTGCCTTGTTTGTGTGCTTCTAAGAGGGATCCCATTAAAATTACTGCTTACATAATCACAGCAGATTTTTCCCTATTTCAACGGCTCCACAAGTAGCACTTTTAAAGTCTAGTCAAGACTACGCTTAAGTTAGAGTGACAGAAATTACATTTGAATGAGTTCTTCAACTATTCAATAAAGTCTGTCATAAGATTCCCTACTGAGCTAAATACAATGAGACTACCCCAACAATTAGCACTTATTGTATAAAGAAACCAAGTCAGTGCCAGTGTTAATGTCATCTTATTGCTTTCTGATGGATATTTGAAATTGTTTCCTGTTGATGATAAACTTACAACCAAGACAACCCCAAAGAGAAGCTCTTATGACTTCACCAAACATCAGTGATTCCATTTGAGGTAACCTGCATGTATTATACTCTTCAGGAAAGGGGCTCTTCTAACATAGAACAAATACCAAAACATCATGCTGCAGAGAATAACAATTATTAGTTAAGATAACTCATTCTTTAATCATTCCTACCGCAGTCTCTCCGTAGTCCAGAAGAATCCTCTTTCTCTGTTCTGTCCCCCTGGGAAAAGGTTGTTTCCCCAAAGCAGCTTGTGCATCTTATATCCTGAAAGGGCCAATTTCAAATACACTTCACCTTCATTTCAATAAAGTTTCAATGGAGCAGAGAACGATCATCCAACGACTGTTCCATGATAAAACAGGAACAACTTACGTGGTGAATAGAGGTCGTTAAGCATTGCTGAGTGGTCAATCAGCTTTAAATGTGTTTACTTGGTCGGGTGTCGATTTCACAACCAGTCCTCCATTACTATTCAGCATCTTATAATGAAACACAAAGACGGTTATAAATGTTCTTTTTAAACCTATCCTTGATTAAATTGTGTGAGGTCAATTGTGCATTTTCATTGTCAAAAGTAAGAAAATCATAGTTCAGGGACTAAGATCAGAATTATCCCTTTATTTAAAAGAGAGATATCTGTGAAAAGAATTATTTGAATGCACACACACTGTGTGTTGTCACAGATAAATAACCAAATATATGGCATTTAGTGACCTCTAATGGAGGAAAACAAATAGCGCAACACTTGTATTAAAACATTTACTTGGTGCCTGCAAGTCGATGGTTTTAGATATATCTTCTTGCTGATAATTTTACTGCCATGACAACCCTAAAGAGAAGCACTTGGTCATGCAAAAACCACGAGTGTCTCCTTTGAGGTGGTCTTAGAGGGACTCAATAAAATCATTGCTTTAGTAGCCACAGAAGATGTTGTCAAATTTGTACAGCCCCAAAATGTAGCGCTTTCTGAGTCAGTCTATCAAAGACTGTGCTCCAAGTTAGGGTAACAGAACTGACATTTGAATGTGTTTATCAAGTTTGGAAACACGTGTATCAAGAAGTCATTTTTGAGTAAAATACAACAAGACTAGCCCAACAAGTAGCACTTACTGTATTGAGAATCAAGTCGGTGCCAGTGTTAAGGTAACCTTGGTTTCAACTTCTGGTGCCTCATTTGTGCTCTTCTAAGAGGGACTGCAATGCAATGACTTTTTATGATCTTAGTAGATTTTGTCTTATTTCTGCAGCTCCACAAGTAGCACTTTCCAAGTGAAGTCAAGACTGTGCTCAAGCCAGGGTATCAGAAATTGTATTTCAGTGTGTTTTTAAACTTGTTTTAAAAGTCTGTCAAGAAATCCCATATTGAGTAAAATTCAACAAATCTACCCCAACAATTAACACTTACTGTACAGAGAAATGACATCAGTGCGTGCGTTAAGGTAATCTTTTGACCTTCTAATGAATGTTTGCTGTTTTTTCTTGTTGATGATAAAGTCACAAAAAAGACAACCTCTAAGAGAAGCACTTGGATATTAAAATCCCATGAATGCATCTTTTGAGGTGGTCCAAGAGTGACCGTGACAAAATCACCTCTTTAATAGTCACAGAAGATATTGTCAAATTTTAATTACACTAAAATGAAGCACTTTCTGAGTCAGTCCAAGACAGTGCTCAAGTTAGGGTAATAGAATTGACAGTTTAATGTGCTGAAGAAATCAAAACATCATTTTTTAAGTAAACAACAACAAGACTACCCCAACAAATAGCACTTACTGTATACCAGAAACCAAGTCAGTGCCTGTGTTAAGGTCATCTTATTGCTTTCTGATGGATGTTTTTAAATTGTTTCCTGTTGATGATAAACGTACAACCAAGACAACCCCAAAGAGAAGCACTTATGACATCACCAAACATCAGTGATTCCATTTGAGGTAACCTGCATGTATTATACTCTACAGGAAAGGGGCTCTTCTAACATAGAACAAATACCAAAACATCATGCTGCAGAGAATAACAATTATTAGTTAAGATAACAAGACTACTTTAACAAATAGCACTTACTGTATTGAGAAATCAAGTCAGTGCCAGTGTTAAGGTAACCTTGGTTTCAACTTCTGGTGCCTCATTTGTGCTCTTCTAAGAGGGACTGCAATGCAATGACTTTTTATGATCTTAGTAGATTTTGTCTTATTTCTGCAGCTCCACAAGTAGCACTTTCCAAGTGAAGTCAAGACTGTGCTCCAGCCAGGGTATCAGAAATTGTATTTCAGTGTGTTTTTAAACTTGTTTTAAAAGTCTGTCAAGAAATCCCATATTGAGTAAAATTCAACAAAACTACCCCAACAATTAACACTTACTGTAAAGAGAAATGACATCAGTGCCTCTTTTAAGGTAATCTTTTTACCTTCTAATGGATGTTTGCTGTTTTTTCTTGTTGATGATAAAGTCACAAAAAAGACAACCTCTAAGAGAAGCACTTGGATATTAAAATCCCATGAATGCATCTTTTGAGGTGGTCCAAGAGTGACCGTGACAAAATCACCTCTTTAATAGTCACAGAAGATATTGTCAAATTTTAATTACACTAAAATGAAGCACTTTCTGAGTCAGTCCAAGACTGTGCTCAAGTTAGGGTAATAGAATTGACGGTTTAATGTGCTGAAGAAATCAAAGCATGATTTTTCAAACAAACCCTTTCCCTACTGAGTTGAATACAATGAGACTACCCCAACAACTTCTGGTGCCTTGTTTGTGTGCTTCTAAGAGGGATCCCATTAAAATTACTGCTTACATAATCACAGCAGATTTTTCCCTATTTCAACGGCTCCACAAGTAGCACTTTTAAAGTCTAGTCAAGACTACGCTTAAGTTAGAGTGACAGAAATTACATTTGAATGAGTTCTTCAACTATTCAATAAAGTCTGTCATAAGATTCCCTACTGAGCTAAATACAATGAGACTACCCCAACAATTAGCACTTATTGTATAAAGAAACCAAGTCAGTGCCAGTGTTAATGTCATCTTATTGCTTTCTGATGGATATTTGAAATTGTTTCCTGTTGATGATAAACTTACAACCAAGACAACCCCAAAGAGAAGCTCTTATGACATCACCAAACATCAGTGATTCCATTTGAGGTAACCTGCATGTATTATACTCTTCAGGAAAGGGGCTCTTCTAACATAGAACAAATACCAAAACATCATGCTGCAGAGAATAACAATTATTAGTTAAGATAACTCATTCTTTAATCATTCCTACCGCAGTCTCTCCGTAGTCCAGAAGAATCCTCTTTCTCTGTTCTGTCCCCCTGGGAAAAGGTTGTTTCCCCAAAGCAGCTTGTGCATCTTATATCCTGAAAGGGCCAATTTCAAATACACTTCACCTTCATTTCAATAAAGTTTCAATGGAGCAGAGAACGATCATCCAACGACTGTTCCATGATAAAACAGGAACAACTTACGTGGTGAATAGAGGTCGTTAAGCATTGCTGAGTGGTCAATCAGCTTGCTTGGTCGGGTGTCGATTTCACAACCAGTCCTCCATTACTATTCAGCATCTTATAATGAAACACAAAGACGGTTATAAATGTTCTTTTTAAACCTAGCCTTGATTAAATTGTGTGAGGTCAATTGTGCATTTTCATTGTCAAAAGTAAGAAAATCATAGTTCAGGGACTAAGATCAGAATTATCCCTTTATTTAAAAGAGAGATATCTGTGAAAAGAATTATTTGAATGCACACACACTGTGTGTTGTCACAGATAAATAACCAAACATATGGCATTTAGTGACCTCTAATGGAGGAAAACAAATAGCGCAACACTTGTATTAAAACATTTACTTGGTGCCTGCAAGTCGATGGTTTTAGATATATCTTCTTGCTGATAATTTTACTGCCATGACAACCCTAAAGAGAAGCACTTGGTCATGCAAAAACCACGAGTGTCTCCTTTGAGGTGGTCTTAGAGGGACTCAATAAAATCATTGCTTTAGTAGCCACAGAAGATGTTGTCAAATTTGTACAGCCCCAAAATGTAGCGCTTTCTGAGTCAGTCTATCAAAGACTGTGCTCCAAGTTAGGGTAACAGAACTGACATTTGAATGTGTTTATCAAGTTTGGAAACACGTGTATCAAGAAGTCATTTTTGAGTAAAATACAACAAGACTAGCCCAACAAGTAGCACTTACTGTATTGAGAATCAAGTCAGTGCCAGTGTTAAGGTAACCTTGGTTTCAACTTCTGGTGCCTCATTTGTGCTCTTCTAAGAGGGACTGCAATGCAATGACTTTTTATGATCTTAGTAGATTTTGTCTTATTTCTGCAGCTCCACAAGTAGCACTTTCCAAGTGAAGTCAAGACTGTGCTCAAGCCAGGGTATCAGAAATTGTATTTCACTGTGTTTTTAAACTTGTTTTAAAAGTCTGTCAAGAAATCCCATATTAAGTAAAATTCAACAAAACTACCCCAACAATTAACACTTACTGTACAGAGAAATGACATCAGTGCCTGCTTTAAGGTAATCTTTTTACCTTCTAATGGATGTTTGCTGTTTTTTCTTGTTGATGATAAAGTCACAAAAAAGACAACCTCTAAGAGAAGCACTTGGATATTAAAATCCCATGAATGCATCTTTTGAGGTGGTCCAAGAGTGACCGTGACAAAATCACCTCTTTAATAGTCACAGAAGATATTGTCAAATTTTAATTACACTAAAATGAAGCACTTTCTGAGTCAGTCCAAGACAGTGCTCAAGTTAGGGTAATAGAATTGACAGTTTAATGTGCTGAAGAAATCAAAACATCATTTTTTAAGTAAACAACAACAAGACTACCCCAACAAATAGCACTTACTGTATACCAGAAACCAAGTCAGTGCCTGTGTTAAGGTCATCTTATTGCTTTCTGATGGATGTTTTTAAATTGTTTCCTGTTGATGATAAACGTACAACCAAGACAACCCCAAAGAGAAGCACTTATGACATCACCAAACATCAGTGATTCCATTTGAGGTAACCTGCATGTATTATACTCTACAGGAAAGGGGCTCTTCTAACATAGAACAAATACCAAAACATCATGCTGCAGAGAATAACAATTATTAGTTAAGATAACAAGACTACTTTAACAAATAGCACTTACTGTATTGAGAAATCAAGTCAGTGCCAGTGTTAAGGTAACCTTGGTTTCAACTTCTGGTGCCTCATTTGTGCTCTTCTAAGAGGGACTGCAATGCAATGACTTTTTATGATCTTAGTAGATTTTGTCTTATTTCTGCAGCTCCACAAGTAGCACTTTCCAAGTGAAGTCAAGACTGTGCTCAAGCCAGGGTATCAGAAATTGTATTTCAATGTGTTTTTAAACTTGTTTTAAAAGTCTGTCAAGAAATCCCATATTGAGTAAAATTCAACAAAACTACCCCAACAATTAACACTTACTGTAAAGAGAAATGACATCAGTGCCTCTTTTAAGGTAATCTTTTTACCTTCTAATGAATGTTTGCTGTTTTTTCTTGTTGATGATAATGTCACAAAAAAGACAACCTCAAAGAGAAGCACTTGGATATTAAAATCCCATGAATGCATCTTTTGAGGTGGTCCAAGAGTGACCGTGACAAAATCACCTCTTTAATAGTCACAGAAGATATTGTCAAATTTTAATTACACTAAAATGGAGCACTTTCTGAGTCAGTCCAAGACTGTGCTCAAGTTAGGGTAATAGAATTGACAGTTTAATGTGCTGAAGAAATCAAAGCATGATTTTTCAAACAAACCCTTTCCCTACTGAGTTGAATACAATGAGACTACCCCAACAACTTCTGGTGCCTTGTTTGTGTGCTTCTAAGAGGGATTCCATTAAAATTACTGCTTACATAATCACAGCAGATTTTTCCCTATTTCAACGGCTCCACAAGTAGCACTTTTAAAGTCTAGTCAAGACTACGCTTAAGTTAGAGTGACAGAAATTACATTTGAATGAGTTCTTCAACTATTCAATAAAGTCTGTCATAAGATTCCCTACTGAGCTAAATACAATGAGACTACCCCAACAATTAGCACTTATTGTATAAAGAAACCAAGTCAGTGCCAGTGTCAATATCATCTTATTGCTTTCTGATGGATATTTGAAATTGTTTCCTGTTGATGATAAACTTACAACCAAGACAACCCCAAAGAGAAGCTCTTATGACTTCACCAAACATCAGTGATTCCATTTGAGGTAACCTGCATGTATTATACTCTTCAGGAAAGGGGCTCTTCTAACATAGAACAAATACCAAAACATCATGCTGCAGAGAATAACAATTATTAGTTAAGATAACTCATTCTTTAATCATTCCTACCGCAGTCTCTCCGTAGTCCAGAAGAATCCTCTTTCTCTGTTCTGTCCCCCTGGGAAAAGGTTGTTTCCCCAAAGCAGCTTGTGCATCTTATATCCTGAAAGCGCCAATTTCAAATACACTCCACCTTCATTTCAATAAAGTTTCAATGGAGCAGAGAACGATCATCCAACGACTGTTTCATGATAAAAAGGGAACAACTTACTTGGTGAATAGAGGTCGTTAAGCATTGCTGAGTGGTCAATCAGCTTTAAACGTGTTTACTTGGTCGGGTGTTGATTTCACAACCAGTCCTCCATTACTATTCAGCATCTTATAATGAAACACAAAGACGGTTATAAATGTTCTTTTTAAACCTAGCCTTGATTAAATTGTGTGAGGTCAATTGTGCATTTTCATTGTCAAAAGTAAGAAAATCATAGTTCAGGGACTAAGATCAGAATTATCCCTTTATTTAAAAGAGAGATATCTGTGAAAAGAATTATTTGAATGCACACACACTGTGTGTTGTCACAGATAAATAACCAAACATATGGCATTTAGTGACCTCTAATGGAGGAAAACAAATAGCGCAACACTTGTATTAAAACATTTACTTGGTGCCTGCAAGTCGATGGTTTTAGATATATCTTCTTGCTGATAATTTTACTGCCATGACAACCCTAAAGAGAAGCACTTGGTCATGCAAAAACCACGAGTGTCTCCTTTGAGGTGGTCTTAGAGGGACTCAATAAAATCATTGCTTTAGTAGCCACAGAAGATGTTGTCAAATTTGTACAGCCCCAAAATGTAGCGCTTTCTGAGTCAGTCTATCAAAGACTGTGCTCCAAGTTAGGGTAACAGAACTGACATTTGAATGTGTTTATCAAGTTTGGAAACACGTGTATCAAGAAGTCATTTTTGAGTAAAATACAACAAGACTAGCCCAACAAGTAGCACTTACTGTATTGAGAATCAAGTCAGTGCCAGTGTTAAGGTAACCTTGGTTTCAACTTCTGGTGCCTCATTTGTGCTCTTCTAAGAGGGACTGCAATGCAATGACTTTTTATGATCTTAGTAGATTTTGTCTTATTTCTGCAGCTCCACAAGTAGCACTTTCCAAGTGAAGTCAAGACTGTGCTCCAGCCAGGGTATCAGAAATTGTATTTCAGTGTGTTTTTAAACTTGTTTTAAAAGTCTGTCAAGAAATCCCATATTGAGTAAAATTCAACAAATCTACCCCAACAATTAACACTTACTGTACAGAGAAATGACATCAGTGCGTGCGTTAAGGTAATCTTTTTACCATCTAATGGATGTTTGCTGTTTTTTCTTGTTGATGATAAAGTCACAAAAAAGACAACCTCTAAGAGAAGCATTTGGATATTAAAATCCCATGAATGCATCTTTTGAGGTGGTCCAAGAGTGACCGTGACAAAATCACCTCTTTAATAGTCACAGAAGATATTGTCAAATTTTAATTACACTAAAATGGAGCACTTTCTGAGTCAGTCCAAGACAGTGCTCAAGTTAGGGTAATAGAATTGACAGTTTAATGTGCTGAAGAAATCAAAACATCATTTTTTAAGTAAACAACAACAAGACTACCCCAACAAATAGCACTTACTGTATACCAGAAACCAAGTCAGTGCCTGTGTTAAGGTCATCTTATTGCTTTCTGATGGATGTTTTTAAATTGTTTCCTGTTGATGATAAACGTACAACCAAGACAACCCCAAAGAGAAGCACTTATGACATCACCAAACATCAGTGATTCCATTTGAGGTAACCTGCATGTATTATACTCTACAGGAAAGGGGCTCTTCTAACATAGAACAAATACCAAAACATCATGCTGCAGAGAATAACAATTATTAGTTAAGATAACAAGACTACTTTAACAAATAGCACTTACTGTATTGAGAAATCAAGTCAGTGCCAGTGTTAAGGTAACCTTGGTTTCAACTTCTGGTGCCTCATTTGTGCTCTTCTAAGAGGGACTGCAATGCAATGACTTTTTATGATCTTAGTAGATTTTGTCTTATTTCTGCAGCTCCACAAGTAGCACTTTCCAAGTGAAGTCAAGACTGTGCTCAAGCCAGGGTATCAGAAATTGTATTTCAATGTGTTTTTAAACTTGTTTTAAAAGTCTGTCAAGAAATCCCATATTAAGTAAAATTCAACAAAACGACCCCAACAATTAACACTTACTGTAAAGAGAAATGACATCAGTGCCTCTTTAAGGTAATCTTTTGACCTTCTAATGAATGTTTGCTGTTTTTTCTTGTTGATGATAAAGTCACAAAAAAGACAACCTCTAAGAGAAGCACTTGGATATTAAAATCCCATGAATGCATCTTTTGAGGTGGTCCAAGAGTGACCGTGACAAAATCACCTCTTTAATAGTCACAGAAGATATTGTCAAATTTTAATTACACTAAAATGAAGCACTTTCTGAGTCAGTCCAAGACAGTGCTCAAGTTAGGGTAATAGAATTGACAGTTTAATGTGCTGAAGAAATCAAAACATCATTTTTCAAACAAACCCTTTCCCTACTGAGTTGAATACAATGAGACTACCCAA